>NC_081421.1:26939602-27239602 GCF_949786415.1 Peromyscus eremicus | reverse complement strand
TTGCTGTTGTTGTGTGTGTATGTATGTGTGAGTGTGAGCAAGGGTGTGCAGATGTGTGTACAGATTGTGTAGAGGACAACCTTAAGTATTCCTCAGGTACTGTCTAGCTTTTTTTTTTTTGACAGGGTCTCTCCTAGGCTTAGGACTTGCTGAGCAGGTGAAGCTGGCTGCCCAGTGAGCCCCAGGGATCTGTCTGTCTGCTTCACCAGTGCTGGGGTTACCAGCACACACAACCATGCCAGACTTTTGCTTTTCCTGTGAGTTCTCAGGATTGATCTCATGTCCTTGAACTTGCACTACAATACTGAACCTTCTCCTTAGCCCTAGAACCACCTTTTACAATAAAATATAAAGGGTCATGAGGAGGGTCCCATCAGCACTTGGTACTTACAGTCACATACGCTGTCAGGCAGATGACCAGGGATGCAGTGATAGCATAAGGGATGGATGTGTTGGGGTTCTGGGCTTCCTCCCCAGTGGTGGCAATAATGTCAAAGCCAATGAAAGCATAGAAACATGTGGCTGCTCCTTGCAGTACCTGTAAAGATAATGACATCTGTCAGGCTCAGAAAAGGAGGGCAGAACATGACTTAAATGTGGTGCCCAGAACCGCCCGGTGCTCTGCAGATGCTCCCGAGTGGCACAGGGGATCTGTGGAAGAGCTGGTGGTAAGCAGCCAAGTTCTGATCTGCTCTGCGTTGCTGTCTGACTGGGCACCTCCTCATGTGTTAAATACAGATGAGAATTTTATGGCCAAATAAAAATTGGGTTAGTCAACATATTCAAATTCTTTTTGAAAAAAAAAAAATCAGTGTGTTGGCTCTCTGTTGTTTGTGCAGGAGGCATCGAACCTAGGGTCTCATGTAGTGAAGTTCTTTACCACTAGCTGCCTCCTTCAGGGTGTTTCTTGTATATTTTATACTTTATGTTTTAGTTTCACCTCTCAGTACTCAACCAAGATGTAAGAGATTTTTGGAAATGTGGAAAGGTACTTTTGACCACCATGGATACATTGGATGTGAGCTGCTGGCCTTCTGTGGATGAGGTGCGTCTACTTCTGCATGAAGTATTCTGCCCCGAGAGCCTATCTCTGTGGTAATGTCTAGACTGGAGGCCAGGCAAGCTTTAGATTTCTAGTGCCTTTAAAGGGAAGATGGGAGGATGATGAGATTGTTTGACTTTCTGCTCCTTTTGCGTTTGAATGACCCAGTTGGATATGAGGTAGGCGGCTGGGCAAAGCTGGGGGGATGCCATTTACTCAGAAACTTTGGCTGATGTCTGTGTCTGCAGGATTTTAGGTGACTCTAAGGGTGGTTAGGCCTTCAGTCAAGATGTTATTGAAACCCTTCAGGTGGGGACCATATGACTTTCTTTTAAGTGAGCTTTCCTAGCCTTGATAGTCTCAGTATCAACTGAAAATGAAAATGTGACTCTTCTAGCAGTTGGGGTGCTCTAGTAGAAGATGGATGGTGTGTTCTAGATAAAGACACAAACTCTGAACTCCGTCAGGGGTCCTGGAGGATAGAGCGTGTGTAGAGAGGACTATCTATCCCCCTTTATAAGGGTTTATAAAGGATATGCCAAATACATTCTAACCCGAAGTGTTAACTTTTAACCTTCCCCAAGGACTTCTTCATAAGTGCAAACAAAAATACTAGATACTACAACCAGTAAAATGCATCACAAATTTAAATGTCATCTCAGGCAGCCAAGAGTAACCTTTGCTCATCTGTAAAATGAAACAGTTTCTTATGGAGGGTCCCAGCTGGCATCTTCACACTCCAGTCTCCTGTCCTAGGAGTTCTGATTCTGGGGTTAGTGGTATTCTGGGAAATATGTGACTTTGTCTGGAAGAGTCACATTTTAATTTTTACTAGCTGTTAACTAAATTTTAGGATTTCTTTGATGATGATTGTTCTATGATTTTTTTTGTCACCAATAGAACTAGACATTTTCACATCATGAGACTTTGGCAGAGATCTTGAAAAATTGTTTGTGCTGGTCTAAATTATGGTAGTTCTTGGATATAGAATTGCTTTAAAATTTCTGTATAATTAGATTCTTTGTCTGAAATTTAATTCTAATAAGAGAATCATAAGCCTCACCGTATTCAAAGGGAACTAAAGCACAAAAAGCTAAGAACTGCTCCACTCCAGCAAACCGAGTGGACACAAGTTGTCCCTGGGAGAGAAGAAACCGATTTTCCCTCAGCAGAGCCCTCAGGCAGGCTGTGGAAAGTGCCGTCAGTTGCCAGATGAAGGAAGGGAACAGATTTTACTGCATCATGGAAGCAAGTTCGCCGTCTGGATGCATGCTCATTTTCTCTTGTCTGGGGAATATTACTGATTTCCAAGGCTGAATACATGCTGGGACTGCAGCTTGTGAACTTGTCTCGATCATAGCAAAGCCATGCCTTAAGATAGGTCTTATTTTTCTTTCTTTAACAAATTTCTTCTTCATATGTGTGTGTGTGTGTGTGTGTGTGTGTGTGTGCGCGCCGCGCGCGCGCGCACACGCATATGTATGTGCACATATGTGCACACATAAACATAAAACATACACACACACACACACACACACACACACACACAAAACCCTCTTATACATTTTTGGTGACCTGGCACAACAGCCAGGTAGACTGAGGCGAGTCTCCCTTAGAAGGGGAGAGGGGTGTGAGCCATGCTATGTGAGGAGCCGAGGATGGCTGACCTGAAAAGTAGCGGACTCAGTGGAAGTGATGACAGGTCACTTTCCTTCATCCTTTTGGAAGCATTGAGAAGACTAGCCATGTCATGGCTGAAATGAAATAAGCATTGTGTGCTCCAAAGGGAAACCCTAGAGCCATGTATGTGGGTGGGATTGGTCTGCTAGGAGTGTGGACTTTGTAGACCAACAGACCTTGGTTGGTTGTGTCCTAAACTAGCTGGATGACCTAAGATAAGTTTCTAGTCTGTTGGAAATCATTTCTTCATTACTAAGATAGGAATAACAACTCACTCATAGGGTTGTTTCAAAAAGTAAATGAGATAAATTGTATCACATAGTGTGGTTTGTGCTCAATAAATATTAGCCTTTACTGTCTAATGCTATTACTATCACTACTGTAAAGTTTTCTAGGACAAATCAAATCCAAGGGCATAGAGCTCTCCTCCACTTAGAACATGGCACATCTATACTAAGTACCGCCATGTGCCAAGCACTGTGATTGATAAGGAGAAGAAAGTACTCTGAGCTTGGCCTCGTGGTGCTTGAAGTCCTGAGGATGCTGAAGGACCACAAATATAACTTGGACCATAGTAATAAACTGACTAATATTAATAAGCATCTATATTATTTGCAAAACGCAAATGCTTCTATTTTCCAAATGAATAAAGGCATGGATGACAATTATTGATTAGACACTAGAAAATTAACTATGATCAAGTTGGGAAGAGGGAAAAACACTTATAAAAACGGTGAAGATTAGTCTGAATCTGCATATGTAGAATTAGGAAGCAATAATAGTTGAAGAAAGACCAGATCCATCAAAGACTTGACGTTTGAGAGTCCTTCTGCATTCATCAGGTAACAGAATTCAACACGGATGATGTGGGGGAAATGAAACTAATGGAGGGAATATAGGCAAGGTGAGGCGGGTCCAGGCAGTATCAAAGCTTCAACTAGGGAAGTTGAGGCAACCATTGCTATGTATAAGTTTAGGAGTCCAGGGCAGAATGGTATTCCTGGGATCCAGTGAGATCTAAAAATGGGGAGCAGGGCTGGCCAGCAGGAGCACACAGCCAGTGTGGAGCCAGGGCTGGCAGGAGTGAGAGGTAACACTATGACCTTCCTCTCTTCTTGTCTTCTGATTGTCTGGTAGTATCTCCCATTGGCTAAGCCCTACAGGCTGGACAAGGAGGAAGTCTGGAGTACAGGACAGAAGAAAGAGTGGAGGTAGACCAGGGTGAAGGAGGGAACTGGGGAGTCTAACACACAAGGTCAAACAGGCTCCAGCCTAGTAAGACAGGTGAAGTAAACAAAATCAGCAGAAAGATCAACTTTTTAGTTGAGCTAGTTTTTAATTTGTCTTGAGACAAGGTCTCCCTATGGGATCCTGGCTGCTCTTGAAGTCACGACCCACTTATCTGTGTCCCTGGGCTGCTGGGATTATGGGTATACACCATCATGTTCAGCTATCTGATAAGATTATTCTCTGTCTCTCTCTCTGTCTCTCTGTCTCTCTGTCTCTCTGTCTCTCTGTCTCTCTCTCTCTCTCTCTCTCTCTCTCTCTCCCTTTCTCCCTCTTCCCCCCTCTCTCCCCCTTTCTCTCTTGTAAACAAATATGAGGACAAAGAAACTCAAAACAAAACGGTGAGGAGGTGTGATCATGAACGCTGATTTCTGCCTCGCTCTCTGCAGATCTCATCTGGCCAGTGGCATTTATGGTTGGAATACCTGCAAACATGAAAAACCTACGTGTGGTGAGCCTGTGCCGATACTTGCCCAGACGACTCAGAATGGGCTTACCCTGCCAACAGCTCTGCAGAGAAGCATCACAACACACGGAGGGCTCTAGCTTGCTCACTTGTCAAAGGCACTGTCCTGAGTGGCTTGCTACTCAGTGTGCAGGGTCCCTGAAAGCTGTGCTTCCCCTCAACAGGTGGTGGCACACACCTTTAATCCCAGCACTCGGGAGGTGGAGGCAGGCGGATCTCTGTGAGTTCGAGGCCAGTCTGGTCTACAGAGCGAAATCCAGTACAGGCACCAAAGCTACACAGAGAAACCCTGTCTTGAAAAACAAAAACAAAAACAAAAACAAAAAAGTTATGCCCCTCAGGTTTTTATGATATTTGTGAGGCATTAGGATGAGGTGACCTTCCTGTGTTGTTTTGAGAAGCTTCAGACGTTAGAAAATAACTAGGCCCCTTTGTCTAATTTACTGCCAGCCTGACAAGACAAAATGACAATGCTAATAGCATTTGAACCACCCTCGTGGCCTGGCTCTATTAGCAGCCTGTCCACAGTGACAGTGGAATGTGTTAATAGGTTCCAACCAATGGATTCAGACCAGGGGAGTATGGAAAACAATAGCTTTCCTTTGGAGGCCTTTAGAATTCCTTGCAAATTCTTACTATGGACTATTTTCCTGGGAGCTATTTGTGCTGGTAAAATGTCTTATTTGGTTAAAGAAAAACCATAAGATAGCATCAAGAACAAATAACATAAAGGGCGCCCACATCCAACAATGTCCAGAGACTGAGGAATTGCAGATGGAAGCCGGGGTTCAACTGAGGGCCAGAGTCACTTGATATAGGGGAAAATGTTTGTTGTTCTTAAGCTCTTCAAGACCAAAGAAGCATTTGACCCAGAACCTTTAAGTGAGTAAACCATTCCTTAAGCTATTTTCTTTGGAAGGAGGTGGCTGGAAGAGGCTTGTGAGGGCCCCATTGCCAGAGGACTGGTTGTTCATTAACCCTTTCATGGCACTTGCAAGTTGTGCTTAAACCAGTGTGATGGTGTCCTTATGAAACCCTACCTCATTTCCTCATCCCTTTCTACCTAAAGCACAGGACACCGCAAGACTGGAACTCTGCACTAGTCCCCTAGTTAGCAGTGGGGCTCAGGGGTTCCCTAAGCAGCATAGACACCCATGCAGCTGCTGAGTAAGAAAACATTTTTGCTGACAATTGTTAGATAAGGGTGGGAATACATTTACTGCTGTGGTAGGTGATCGAGTCATGAGAAGGTGCCAGACTTTTACAATACGTGACTTAAATTTACAGTGGCCTTGCTGGACAAGAAAAGTGATCTGAAACCAAAGTAGAGAAAGAGCAAGGCCAGGTTGTTCACTGGGGAGCACGTGCAGCAATCCAAGGCCAGGCAGAGGATGGGGGGCTGAGTCATCAGCTCGCATGCTGTCCGTGGAGCTCAGATAACACTTCCTGTCACAGCACAGGGATGTACATTTGTTTCTTTCTGGGATAAGAGATACACATTAAAAATCCAAACGCCCAGCCAGGCTGCTCTAGCGGCCAATGACAAGTCTACTCAGGTTACTAGGTGAGGTCAGTGGCCAGAGGTTTAAACAGAGCTGGGTGGTCTCAAGGGGTCTAAACCAGGGGAGGTGGAGTCAATACGGACTTGGCTTCACCCAAGACTGGAATTCAATTTCAGCTAGACTGCTTACTAGCACTGCCGTCTTGGATGAAACTTCAGCTATTTCGGCATGAAAGTGGACAGCACTGCTGTTTTTCCCAGGGCTCCCGTGAAGAGCAAACGAAACATGTATTTGAAAGTGCTTGTCACAAAGAGAAGTCATTGCTTCTTTTCTTCTTTACACCTAAATCTAGACCTTATTTTCTTTCTACAAAAGCAAGTGAGAATCCAGGGTGCATAAACCCGGGCCCCCAAAGCTGGTCTGATGACTCCTTGAAGCAGTGGCCTCTTGACTGGGAAGGGTGTAGAATCCCTGACTCAGGGGAGTCTGGGGAAATGGCTTAGCGGTTAAGAACTTGTATTGTTCATGCAGAGGATCTGAGTTCAATTCCCAGCACCCACATCAGGCAGCTCAAACCTGTTTGAACTCCAGTGGATGGCCCTAACCTCGGGCACACGTACATGTAAATAATAATAAATATATTTAAAAAAAAGAATCCCTGACTCGGGAAGAAGACACCTCAGAGAGAATGAGGACCCCAGAACAGAGCACCAGAGGAAAGAAAGGGCTAAAAGACGCATCATTTTCTTCACAATTAGGAAAGGCTGTTCAGAGGCCCTTACTCCTCCTAGTCCTCACAGTGGGTGATGCACACCCAGTCTGAGCGAAGATAAGAACTTGGTATTTCTTAATGTTTTTTTCAGCTCCAATATTCCAGTTCAGGGGCTGGAGAGATGGCTCTGCCCGTAAGAGAAACAATTGCTCTTCCTTAGGATGGGTGTTTGATTCGTGGCGCCCACATGGCGGCTATCAACCATCTGTAAATCCAGTTCCAGGGGATTTGTTCTCTCTTCTGGTCTCTGCAGGTACTTCATGAACACAGTGGTGCACAAGGACATACACAAACGAAGTACCCACGCCTGTGAAAAAAGTCCAGTACTCTAATTCTCCATGAACGTTTAAGGAAAATATGCAGGATTAGTTACCTTGTTATTATGATTTTATGTGCATGTGTGTTTACATCTGTGAGGGTGTGAGTATGTGTGCCTGTGTGTCCCAATACTGTTGTTAAGAGTCTTCCTCTGTTGCTCTCCATCATATTCACTGAGGTAGGGTCTGTCAATCTAGCCAGCCATCTTGACCTGGGACCCCCGTCTGTGCCTTCCAATAGCTGGAATTACTGTTGGGCCACCATGCCTGCTTGGCTGGCATTTATGTGGTTATGGGCATTCGAACTTTGGTCTTCATGCTTGTTGCCTAGGCAGCAAGCGATTTCCTGGTGAGTGATCTCCCCAGCCCTCATCGTCTTCATTATTTTTAAGAATGCTTAGAGCAGAGAGATCAGCGTAGTATACACGGGGTACTAAAACAAAAGGAAAGGGCCTTGGAATCCTATAGCCTTTGTCCTAAGTGAAGTGAGATCAAGTGTGTTACCAGTCTCTCAGAGCCTGTGCGCTCCAAGTGTATGGTGGGGATAAAGCATCACTGTAAGAGCAGGCTGACATTGACGGAGCAGAACATGGCATGTCAGGCATTACTCTTACAGTACCACACAAAGGCAGCCAAGAGGCTATCCTCTTCTGCAAGCATCTGCTGCAAGTTTGCCTCCTTCCTTGATAACGAGAGGAGCTGAGAACACAGACGTGAACTGGTGCCCAGCGTCTTCCAGTAAGTCCTCAACCCAGTCATCCCTCACGGTGTGGAGAAAACCGTGAGAACGCTTTCATGAGTTACAAAAAGAATGCACTTGGGGTCCGGGAGACATTCCTTGTTTCCACTCTTATAATTTGTTGTTTCTCTTCTGTGATAGGAAAAGAACAATGTGTATCATAAGAAAATGTAGACTTAGGATCCAACAGTGCTTCTTTGTCCCCCTTTCTGGTTTCAACCAGTTTCGGTATTTATTCATTTCAGAGAGGAGGGATGCACTTCGTGGTTCCGTGGAATTCTTACAGGTCAGCAGAAGACTCGCAATTTCGCCTTAAACGACTTGCTTATTTCTCCGCACCGACTGATATAGCATGGCTTAGAATAAACAGAAGTTATTTTGAATGTTCTCCAAGAGTGATTTCTGATCCCTGGATGTCTTGGAGGAAAACCAGTCTAAGCAAAAGCTGCAAAAGCTACAAAAGCAAATTGGGCAGAGTCCTGCACTTGTGCTCTGCCCCAGCACCGGGCCGACCTGCTCTCTGGAGCTCTGGAGAGTCACTCACTTGTGAAATGAGAGGACAGGACCTGGGCACTTCTGAGATGCTGCCATCTAGAAAATTTCTGACTTATGCTCCACCATCAAAAAAAGTCTGGCTTTATTTACCAGTAAATCCATAAAATAAATGTTTTCTAGGCACACTGCAGAAAAAGTCAGGTGGAACTCAGAGCCACCTTAGTGTAAAGAATTTGCCACCCTGACTTACATTTTTACTGTCACCAGTTCCTGGGGATGGAATCTGAAGACGTCCTTCCCACCGAAGCCTGCCCTCCTGTCCCCGGACTACACTAGCTGGACTGTGTGCCTCTCAGATGGGACTTCAAACTGTCACTCCACTGCTCTCAGACCCCAGCAGGACTTTCTTTCCAGAGTTAGATGTTGGAGTCTGATTACAAATGCTTTTCCCTCTAATTTAACACTGAGGCAAAACTCAGCCCTTTCCCATTCATCCACTCTTCCTGGCTTTCTTTACTAATTTGTCTATTTCTGTGCATGGCGGCTGCTCTTAGCAGAATCGAGCTGTTCCTACAGTCTTTGGGTCCAATACCCCTGGCTTTAGGTTCTGATTCTCCCATTGGCACAGTGCTTAACAGGGAGTCACTGGCCCTCTCTGGGCACAGATGCCTTCATCCTTCGGTCCCAATTGTGAATATTTTCTGCCCAAGGTTATTGTGATGATGTGATGAGGTAATGCATACAGCATTAACATGGATGTAGGCGTGTTGAGCGAGCACACCACATCTAATCTGTTACTGCTATCTGTGCAGACTGGGATCTCACTCAGCACATGCCCGTGAAACCAGTGAACAAGTTAAAATCTAAAGACTTCTTCAGAACATTCCTAACTAAAAGAGCACGTTTTCTTGAAAATGTGTCTTAGACTGTTCCCATCCTGGAAGGCACATTAGCCTCTGGGACTGAACTCACCCCTGACCAGCCGTGGGGCAAGAACTGGCCCTCAGCCCAGTATTTGCCATTGACGAAGAAGAAGCCTGCGATCATGATGAACACCCACACTGCCAGGTTGAGGACATTGAGGACGTTGTTGAAGCCTACGGAATTCTTCACCCCCAGAGCTACAATGATGGTCACAATGACAGCGATCACCAGAGCCAGGAGGTCTGGGTATGATTCTTCTCCTTTCCCTAGAGGAGGAAGACATGGTTAGTATCTTCCAAAGAGAAGAAAGGGCCCACGGACTCACTCTACCCCATTGCATCCGAATTGCTATGACTCACAGAGTAGTGGCTAGTCTGTGAGAAAGGACAGCGAAGGCTCTCTGTCTGTCTGTCTGTCTGTCATCTGTCTGTCTCTCTGTGTGTACACATACACATGTCACTGTATGGCCCATAAGCAGGTACAAGTGTTTATTTGCAAGTGAGGAAGTTTGGGACACAGATAAGGTCACCTGATACCAGAGATCAAAACCTGGAACATGTAATGAGACAGTTGTAAACACCGGGGGAAGCACGGCAGGGCAGGTACGTGTAAAGTCAGGAGCATCTTGGGACATTTGTGGCACACATGTACATATGTCTAACATGTTCTGTGAAAACTTCTTTATCTTCATTACTGGTAGCCTGTAATCTGTAAGATTTATATCCCAGTGTCACAATCTCTCTTTATTAGCAAGTTTCACAATGTGCATATTTGAAAGCCACATTAAGAGTTTTTTTTTCTCTCATCCACAGCGCAGGGGTTGCAGAGAGAAAACGCCCTGTGAACAGGTCCTGCAGCTTGGTCTGCGCGTTGGCCAGTGGACGCCTGCCCTCTGCGGAGGGGAAGAGGTACTGCCCCAGCAGCAGCCAGGGAGCCTGGCTGGACTCCAGCTGTCCTTTTGCCAGCGGCCCACAGTGTGGCCTCGGCACATCCCTCATCCTTCTGGACCTCATCTGCAAAGCGAGTGAGGCGGATGATTGATTTTGGGTCATTTCAGAATCAAAATGTTATGAAATCAGAATACAGCCATGATCTTTAGCCTTGTTATTGTGGCACTGGGGTGATCAGCAATTTAAAAAGAGGGTTTGTGGCGCACGCCCTGGGTTCTATTCCATTCCGCGCTGGGGTGGCGGAGTTAGGCTGATCTCTGGGCTCTAGAGAAAAAGAGGGTTTATTTTTATTATTTGTAATTGCGTCTCTCTCTGTGTGCCTGTGTATGAGTCTGCGCACACACGTGCAGTGGCCCGCAGAAGCCACAGGCCTTGGATGCCCTGGAGCTGGAGTTACAGGAGGTTGTGAGCTACCTGACTTGGACACTGGGAACTAAACCTAGGTCCTCAGGAGAAACAGCAAGTGCTCTTAACCACTAAGCCATCTCAAGCCCTGGTCAACATTTTTGCCAAACATTTTCTGAGGTAAGTACACTGAAGTCAAATGATTTGACATAGCCTCAAAATTATTTTTGGAGTCTCCCTGCTCCCATTCCTTTCTCTCTCCCCTGCCCATGTGTATGTGAACTCTAGGGATTGAACTCAAGGTCTCAAATATACCGCATAAGCCCCGAACTACTGAGCTCCATCCCCAGCTGTCTGGGGAAATTCTGAAGCAAGACTCCAAAGCCTCTTCAACCGTAACTACAAATCTTGTAAATGTGGAAGGGTACACCAGGCATTAGGATGGAGAGCCGTGGCAAGGGACAGATGGTCTGTCTCTGGGCATTTGTTAGGTGACCTCTGACCCACTCAGCTCTTGCTCAGTATTAGGATGCCTTGTGAATGTTGGCTGGACTGGAATCATTTTATTCCTTAAATTTTTTTATTTGGAGCCGGGTGATGGTGGCACATTCCTTTAATCCCAGCACTCAGAAGGCAGGGAGGGGCAAGTGGATCTTTGTGAGTTGGAGACCAGACTGGTCTACAAAGTGAGTTCCAGGACAGCCAGGGATATTACACAGACAAACCCTGTCTCGAAAAACAAAAAAATAAAAACTTCTTTTTTAAATTTGGAGGTGAAAACATTAATTATGAGAAATGGGGGGAAATTGGCATGAAATCACTGGTGATTTCCCCAGTTCCTTTAGTTGCATTTGTTTTATTTTCATACAGCTGTTGTCAGAGTGCGTGTACAGTGCAGCCTGTGTCCTCTGACACAGTGCATGCTGTGACCTCCTGGGTCATCTTTTTAGTCGTCAGGCACACAATATGTATCCACAATTCACATGGCCATTTGTCCTATTGAAGATTTTTTCACATTATTATAATTGAGCATCCATAATCTAAAAATCCAAAATTTGAGAAACTATGAAATCTGAAACTTTTTGAATGGCTTCCACGATACCCCAAGTGATAAGAGTCACACATACAATGAGACTTTGAGTAATATATTGAATAATATTATCTTCAGGCTATATGTCTGAGATGTATATGAAAAACCAATAAATTTTGTGTTAGACCTGGGTGTCAATGGCCAATCCCAGTATTTTATTGTGTGTATGTAAATATTCCAAAGTTTGAAAAACTCCAAGGTCCAAAAACTACTGGCCCCAAGCATCTCAGATAAGGGGTGTGCAACCTTTAAAAATAAGACTGGGATGAGTGTCTTTTTGTCTGATGTGTTCATGGAAATTAGAATAATTCCTTAGAGTGAAGAATTGCTTTGTAAAAACAAAAAGAAGCATTTAAAGTTCTTGACACATTTCCCCAAATTGGGGTGTGTATGTGTGTGTGTGTGTGTGTGTGTGTGTGTGTGTGTGTGTGTGTTGGGGATACCAAACCCAGGTCCTCTGGTTGCCCAGCAAGTGCTCTACCCACTGAGCCATCTTTCCAGCCTCCAAGTTGCATTCTTAAAGGGGAATCTGTCCGTCTGGCTCCTGAGCTGGCACGTTAGGGAAGGGGTTGACGCGATCTCACCGAGGCCGTTGAGGGTCCCCACTGTGTCCACCATCCAGCGGCTGATGCTGTGGTTTGCCAGGGAGTCGAACATGCTGCTCAGGGCACTGGCTCCAGCGGCCGTGCCGATCAGGTATTCCAGAATCAGGTTCCAGCCGATGAAAAACGCCACAAATTCCCCGACAGTGACATAGCTGTAGGTGTAGGCAGATCCTGTGGTCTTGGGGACTCGAACTCCGAACTCCGCATAGCACACACCTGCAAAGGACAAACAAAACTGGCAGTGGGCTCCTGGAGACCAGCTGTCGTCTTGGGGCCTGACAATCTTAAGAGGAGATATTAGGAATCTCCGGCTGTTGGCACCAGCACCCAAACGTTCATGTGTCACTTGATGATGGGACATGTTCTGTGAAACGTGCTATTAGATGATTTCCTTGCTGTGTGAGTACTGTGGTGTGTTTGCACAAACCTAGCTGGACCAGCCTGCTACACACCTGTTATAAACCTGTATATGGCGTGCGGATACACACATCCAAACAAATACGTACCATATAGCTTACTACTCCCAGGGCCGTGATGAACACAGCATCGTGGGACCAGCCAGATGCGGGAGGAGATGCTAGACTGAAGAGACACAGTGAATGTTAGCTGTGTGCACTGCTGGGCCATGTGTGCACTGCTGGGCGATGTGTGCACTGCTGGGCCATGTGTGCACTGCTGTGCAGTGTGTGTACTTGTGTTCAATGTGTGCACTGCTGGACAATGTGTGCACTCCTGGGCCATGTGTGCATTTCTGGGCCATGTGTGCACTGCTGGGCAATGTGTGCACTCCTGGGCCATGTGTGCACTGCTGGGTCATGTGTGTACTGATGTGCAAAGTGTGCACTGCTGGGCCATGTGTGCACTGCTGTGCAGTGTGTGAACTTGTGTTCAATGTGTGCACTGCTGGTGCAATGCGTGCACTGCTGGGCCATGTGTGCACTGCTGTGCAATGTGTGCACTGCTGTGCAATGTGTACAATGTGTGCACTTGTGTGCAATGTGAGCACTGCTGGTGGGATGCAGTATTCTGCTTTACTGTGTACTTTTCCCTTTATAAGTAGGAGGGAACCTGAAAACATTGATAAGAAGTATCACATAATACCCAAAAGCCGGCAATGGGTCATTTATTACCCTTCTCAAGTGTTACGACTGCATAGCTGTGCACTGTGTTGTGCACTTCCACGGCCGGCAGAGTGGTAGCTCTGAACCGGCACCACCACAGATGTGCTGCAGGGTAGACATCACAGGGCCAGGGTAGCTGCATGTCCTAGTCCACAGCAACTTTTCAGCTCCATGAAGTTCTTATGGGACTAAAGTCTGTCACTGACTAAAACATTGTCACGAGGCACAGGACAGGATGTGACACAATTCCAAGCCTGTTACAGACGTCTTCAATCTCACCTCCTAGGAACATCGTTTGGTTGTTTGTTTTTTTGGACCTTTTGAGACAGGGTGTCACTGTGTGGTTATTCTAGTTTGGTTTCTGTGGTTGTGATGAAACACTCTGACCAGAAGCCTCATGGGAAGGAAAGGCTTCACTTCTAGGTCACTCATGGCAAGGAAAGGCTTCACTTCCAGGTCACTCATGGGGAGGAAAAGCTTACAATTCCAGGTTACAATCTTTTTTTTTTTTTTCCTTTTGGTTTTTTGAGACAGGATATCTCTGTGCAGCCCTGGCTGTCCTAGAACTCACTCTGTAGACCAGGCTGGCCTCAAACTCAGAGATCCACCTGTGTCTACCTCCTGAGTGCTGGGATTACAGGCATGTACCACCAAGCCCGCTCAATCTGTTTTTAAGAAAAGTCAGGAAAGAACTCAAGGCAGAAACCTCGAGGCAGGAACCATAGAGAACACTGCTTACTGGCTTGTTCTCTCTGGTTCATGTTTAGTTGGGTTTCTTTTACATCCCAGGCCCACCTGCTCAGTGGTAGCACTGCCCACCGTGAGCTTGGCCTCCTCACATCAATCAAGAAATTCCTGTAGGGTACTCTGGTCTGGGCAATCCCTCAACTGAGAAAACTCCCTTTTCCCGGGTGACTCTCACTTGTGTAGAGTTGACAATAAAAGCTAACCGGGATGGTGGCCCTGGCTGGCCTTGGACTCACTGTGTGGACCAGGCTATCCTCTATCTTATGATAACCTTCCCAAAGGCTGGGACTATAGGTATGCGTCACCATGTCTGGCTTCCAATAGCCCTTTTAACATTGTGCTTGGGAAGGCAATCAGCACAAATTCTCCTGAGCTACTGGGAGCTGATCTTTCTTTAGAAAAACTCTCGTTTGTTTAGTACGTTTCTATTGTGTTCCTTAGGTAGGAGATATCCAGAGTGCAGGCCTGACTTGGGATGACCCCACCAAGGGCAGTGGGCTAGACAGTACAGTGACATCTTCCTTTCAGTTTCACACAGTACAGAAGACGCTCTTCGTTTGAGATACTTCACACTGGCCGTGGAAATGCTGCGCTGCAGCAGAGAGGAAGACAGAGTGCACATATAAAGACGTAGTATCACTACAGAAAGTTAGCACATCCCAACTGGACAAGCCTCTGAGAATAAGGAGGGGCAGGGGGATTGTAAGAGCCGGAGACACGGAAATAGTGTCTTCTGGACATGACAGGACCATTGAACCCCGGAGCTCAGCAGCAGCTGCTGCTTGTACAAGACCTGCCCAGGATCAAGCCAGCCAATAGTCCACCATGAGGGGGAGGGGGAGGGGCTTTGAGGCCCCACCCTAGTTGATGGCTGCTGAAAGAGAGAGGCAGTTTTCTTTAGGGGTGTGCCTCCACTAGGTTGCTCACACTCCAGTAGCTAGCCCTGTGCACATGTGGTCAGCACTGACTGGCCTCAGTGGGCTATAAGGAGTGCTGTGACACAGTCTTCTGGACTTGACATGGCCCTTGCAATCACAGACACACAGTAGCTGTGGCCTCCTGCATAAGATGGGGCCTGTCAACAGCCCATCACGCATGGGGGAGGTGCTAATGAGGCCTCACACTTCCCTGGGGAGATTGACAGCTGCGGATTCTGTGGTGGGGTTGATTTTCCTCAGAAGTGTGGCCATTGGTAGGGTTGTCCGTGCTTCGTCTTACAGTTTCCTATCCATGTGCAAATGACAACCCTAAGTAAATTCAGTGAACCACACCACACCACACCACACACACATACCACACACATATCACACACACGTCACATACACGTCACACACACATATCACACACACACACCACACACACCACACACATATGTCTCACACACCACATCACACCACACACCCACCCACCACATGTCACATACCACACACATATGCCCCCCCACCATACACACACACACCACACAATGCTCCCCCAGACCACACTCCCACACACCACACACACACTTCCATACACACCCACACACCCACCATAGACACGTCACACACACACCACACACACACATACGTTACACACACATGTCACACATACATCACACACACATGCCCCCACCATATACACACACACTACACACACATACCACACACATACACCACACACACACACACACACACACACACACACACACACAGTGGGGACTAGGTGGGAAGAAGGGAGTCAATAGAGGTGGGGACATAAAAGAGGAAATGGGGGATGATTATGATATCAATACATTGTGTTCATGTATAACACGGTCAAAAATAAAAAAGTAAGAAACAAGAAGTCAATTTCTTTCTACATTCCATCCAACAAACCATTAGGTGTACGAATACTTTCACAGGAGTTCTTTTACCCAGAAGGATTAAACCTGCTGGTCACTGGCCCTCAAATGCCAAACATGTGGCGCGGGGAGAGTCCCCATTAGCATGTACTTACCTTACTTTGACTAGTTTCCCAATCTGCATACCAGCTAACTTAGCACTTTCCCAATAACTTCCGACTTTCTATTTCCCCACTTTGTGTAACAGTCACAGCTACCTGTGTGTAGCATGAATTGTTAGAGGGTCTTAATAAAATCAAACTCGGAGCCAGGTATTGGGGTGAACTCTGGAAGATCAGAGAAGCAGAACAAGCCACAGCCACCTCACCTTGTCAATTCCTCAGCTGATCCTATTTCCTCAGACTGGAAGCCTCTGAGTCCTCATCCAGAATGGGTCTCAGCTGAACTGCTGCTAAAAGCCTAAAAGCTTAACCGTCTCTAGTTCCTGGTTTCACGCCTTATATACCTTTCTGCTTTCTGCCATCACTTCCTGGGAATTAAGGCATGAGTCACCATGCCTGGCTGTTTCCAGTGTGGCTTTAAACTCACAGAGATGCTGATGGATTTCTTCCTCCCAAGTGATAGGATTAAAGGCGTGTGTGCCACCATTTTCTGGCCTCTATATCTAGTGGCTGTCCTGTTCTCTGACCCCAGATAAATTTATTAGTATTGGTGAAATTATTAAGGCCACTTCACATAGTTAAAAGGGAGATTTATTTAATGGTGTAACTTATAAATGAAGGGATAGGTAGGTTGTGGGTTGTAGATGTATCCAACCGTTTTATTAAATAAGAAACACAGAGCCAATGCAAAGACAAAAGCCAAGAGATCAGAGCTAAAAGCCTTACCCACCTGCTGCAGCTAGCCTCTTCAGCCAAGAGACCTCTCCGAAAGAGAGCTACTTCCTGTCTGTTTGTCTTTATATAGACTTTCTGTTCTGCCTTCTCATTGGTTGTAAAACCAACCACATGACTGCCTCATCACTGCCTGTCTGTATAGACCTCCAGGTCTTCTATGGTTGGTATTGAGATTAAAGGCGTTTGTCTCCAATGCTGGCTGTATCCTTGAACACACAGAGGTCTACCTAGCTCTGCCTACCAAGTTCTGGAATTAAAGGCATGCACCACCAACACCCAGCTTTTGCTGTGGCTCTAATAGCTCTGACCCCCGGGCAACTTTATTTATTAACATACAATTAAAATCACATTTCAGTACAAATAAAATACCACCATAGTGGGTTCTGTGAAAGATGCAGCGCAGTCTGGTGGTGTTCTCTGGAGAACTCTCCTTGGTCTACCCCTGGCGTCTACCATCCAAGAAGGAAGAGAGCATGGCGCATTCTGATCTTGGGTCTTTAGGGCCCTCCCTTGGCTCCGCCTTGTAGGCGTGATAGTTACCAAAGCCTCAATGGGGGTTGGAACTTCCAGACCAAAGCTGGAATGGCTACCCACTACATCTTATTATGTTTATGTAACTCATTTAAAATTGTAATGGATAATTAAAAAATAGATTAATAATTAGTCATTTATGATAATCATATTTGTAGCCGTGTTAGTTAAGTCTTCTAGGTATACATAGATATATTTCAGATAGATAGGTTATCTTCAAACACTTCAAAGACCTACAAGAATGTGGCATTTAAAATACTTTAAAAATTTAGACTTTCTGGACAGTGAGACATGTCTGCTCCTGGCAGCACCAATTTACTTCAGAGAGGAGGATGGGCATCGAAGACACTCCATATGGAGTTTATCTTCACCTTGGCAAAAATAGCCATTTGGGCAAAAAACTGTTCTTGCCTGGACTGCTTGATCAACTGGACATGCAGGACCCATAGGAAGATGACCACTGAACTTTGCTTGACAAAATGGTCCTTCAGGTTCCTGCTTTGCAGAGGAAACTGCTAGACATTCTACAGGACACAGAGAAAAGTGACTGAGAGACTCTAGGCCTGTGGGCTGAAGACAGATGCCCCAACTTTACAAGAGAACTTTGGGTGACTGTCCAGGCTCTCAGCTGTCTCTGTCTACCCTGCAAGACTCCTGAAAGTTGCTTGCAATCTTCTCCCACTTCTCAGGTAGTATTATATCCTTCTGAGGTCTTTGCTGTGGTTAAAGACTAGATAGTTGTAATTTTCTCAGTTATGATAAAAGATAAGTTGGATATAAAACCTTAAACTCACAAATATAAGATAGACAGGATATCTTCTTTAATATTGTAACTGTAATTCTTGCTCGATAATTGTTTTGTTATATGTAATTTTACTATGTTAAAGTTAAAACCTTCCTTTTTGAAGAAGAAGAAAAGGGGAAATGCTGTGGATATCGCTCTGTATAAGTAAACACTGATTGGCCAGTAGCCAGACAGGAAGTATAGGCGGGACTAACAGAGAGGAGAATTGAGGGAACAGGAAGGCAGAGAGGGAGACTGCCTGGAGCCACTGCCAGGACAAGGAAGATGTAAGGTACCAGTAAGCCACGAGCCACGTGGCAAAGTATAGATTAATAAAAATGGGTTAATTTAAGATATAAGAACAGTTAACAAGAAGCCTGCCATGGCCATACAGTTTGTAAATAATATAAGTGTCTGTGTGTTTATTTTATAAATGGGCTGTTGGACTGCCGGGGCTTGGTGGGACCCAGAGAAAAAACTCTAGCTACAATTAGGGTGCACAATATTTTGGGGAACACAATATCACCACACCTGCGACTACACCAGGCACTCTTAGCAATTGCTACAGATTAAGATGTCCTAACCCTGAAGTATCGGTTTGACTTGGGAAGGAGTTTAACGCAGAGCTGGTCCCGTGTTGCTGAGCACTTATGGATGCTCTTTGGTGCCCTAGAGAGGTGAGCATGCGCTTAGGGAGCATGGCCTTCACAGTGGGGCAGCTCTGTCTGGGCTGGGGGAGCTGGAGGCACAACTTCTTTCATCTCAGTGGACCAGGGAGCAGAGAGCTCGGCGGGAAGCATATTCTGCTGCAACATTCAGAGGCCTAGCCATCTCCAGTGACTTACCACCTCTGCACCATGCCAGCCTTGCCAAAGGGCCTACAACCTTTCCTAAGAGCACTACCTGCTGGGGACTCAGAATTTAAACACAGGAACTTATGAGGAACGTTCAAACCATAATAGTTATTGATTGCTCATCAGGGTTGTTGGATGACGTGCCAGATATGAACTTACGTTCACTTAATGATACGCTGGGGCTGTAACCAAATCTTGACAACCAGTCTTGGTAGTTTTCCAGTTCATTCATTGTCCTTACATAAGTCACGAGGAAAGTAACATCTCTGTCTATCTATGTTAGATTTGAGATGGAAGATGGACAAGAGAAATGCAGCCCCCTTGGGGGACCGTTAACAGTCTTTTGCACAGCTTTCTAAACTTCCCACACCCTGCATGGGGTTGTGCTCTAGCTTCCTTTCTGTTGCTGTGATAAAACACTGTGACTGAAGCAACCTAGGAGAGCAACGGGCTTGTTTCAGCGTGCAGATCACTGTCCATCACTGGGGGAAGTCAGGGCAGGACCTTAGCAGGGACTTGAAGAAGAAACCATGGAGGAATGCTGCTTGCTGGCTCACTCCTGCTTAGCTAGCTTTCTTATACAGTCAGTGACTGTTTGCCTAGGGAATGGTGCTGCCCACAGCGGGCTAGCCTCCTACATCAGTGACTGTCAGGACAATCCCCCACTGACATGCCCACAGTGGGCTAGCCTCCTACATCAGCAACTGTCAGGACAATCCCCCACTGACATGCCCACAGTGGGCTAGCCTCCTACATCAGCAACTGTCAGGACAATCCCCCACTGACATGCCCACAGTGGGCTAGCCTCCTACATCAGCAACTGTCAGGACAGTCCCCCACTGACATGCCCACAGTGGGCTAGCGTCCTACATCAAAACCTGTCAAGACAATCCCCCATTGACATGCCCACAGTGGGCTAGCCTCCTACATCAGCAACTGTCAGGACAGTCCCCCACTGACATGCCCACAGCGGGCTAGCCTCCTACATCAGCAACTGTCAGGACAATCCCCCATTGACATGCCCACAGGCCAGTCTGATCTGGACAGTTTCTCGGTTGAGATTCCCTTCTCAAGTGGCTTGAGGCTGTGTCAAGTTGACAGTTAAAGCTAAGTAGGACAGGTTGCAAAGTGGAATGAAAAATTTGACAAGAGTGAAAGCTTTCTACACGAACAGTGGTCCCCAAATAATTCAATATCAAATGTACATTGAAACCTAGGTGCTTCCGGCCATGCTCACTTGGTTGCATGGCCTGTCTTCACTTCAGCCTTGGTTCTGGACACACAACATGAATTCACATTTACATGTGTGTAAATGGCACACAAAGCCAACTAATATGATCTAAAACACCTGGGCTCAGATGAGAGGCCATCATATGCTATCATGCAGGCTGGTTTTATGTCAGCTTGGCACAAAGTAGAGTCATTTGGGAAGAAGGGACGTTGACTGGGAAAGTGATCCCACAGACTGGCCTGTAGACCAGCCTGTGGTGCGTTTTCTTGATTGACGATGGACGTGAGAGGCCTCAGCTCACTGTGGGTGGTGCCACCCGGGGCACGTCAGCATGCAGCACCCCTCCATGGCCTCTCCACCAGACTCTGCCTCCAGGTTCCTGCCCTGCTTGAGTTCCTGCCCTGACTTCCTTCAATGATGGACTATGACGTGGAACTGTAAACTGAAATAAACCCTTCCCTCCCCAAGTTGCTTTTAGTTACAGTGTTTTATCATATCAATAGAAACCCTAACTAAGGTAGGTATAAATTGTATCATTTTTACCATGTACACAAAATTTTCTGCTTTTACAGAAACAATGGTTAATTTCAGAAAATGAAAATTTGAAGTATTTTCCTACTATCATTCCTCAGCATCTAAATATCAAATTCGTATAATTTTGGATTATAATATGTTAGAATGTTTGATTTTCCAAATTGCTTCTGAGTTGGTGGCCAGTTTATAGAAAATTGTTGAATTTTTACTGGAAATTAGGGTAAAATTTCTGAAATGGCCTTAAACATTTGTGTGTGTGTGTGTGTGTGTGTGTGTGTGTGTGTGTGTGTGTGTGTGTATGCATGTGTGCACGTGCGTGCAACTTTGAGGAGTCAGGTCTCTCCCTCCCCCATTTGGTTGCAGGGGACTGAACTCAGGCTGTAGGCCTTGGCAGCAAGTGCCTTTACTCACTGAGCCCTCTTGCTGACCCATGAATGCAAATGTTTAATGAAAGAATGTCTAGCTCTTCAGTCTCAGGACCTACTAGGCTGCGCTCAGGTGGAGGATGGGCTGATGGAGGGCTAAGTCATTCCTCACCTCTCCATCCAGTTCCCACTTAGCATTAATTATCCACCAAACCCCAGCCACAGGAGGGAGTCCACACTGGATCACACTAGTGTGATTGGGCACTGAGCCACAGGCATGTCTTTGAGAATGTCCTTACCAAATATGGCATTTTGCTGGATGGATATCACCTTTCTTTTAGTTTTCATGAAACATCTGTTTCTTTGATACATTTCCAGTGGGGCTTAGACATACTGCACACCAGGTGGCTAGTCCTTTTGAAATATAGTTGGGACTTGGATATGAGGAGAAATCACTGAACTTTAGAGAGAAATAGAGTGTGACTTCTGTTGGAAGCATCTATTTTCTCTATGACACCAAATTCCAGATGTCCCATGATGTGTCCCCATCCCAGCTGTCTCCTTTGAGAAGCAGGTTTCTGGATCCCAAGAAATACTTTCTCTAGCCTCCACTTGCACAGGGTTAGACCTAATGAACTTGTCCTCATGCCCTCTTCCTGATGCTCTTGGGTAGCCAAGAGAATTGCTGGTCTTCTTTTCAGGGCCTGATGCATCGGGCTGCATCTCCCTCCCACCTCACCACCACCACCTGAGCAACCTTGCTCACCCCGTTGTCTGTCGCAGAAACCCAGGCAATTTTACAAATGTGTCTGGAAGGAGAGCAATTTGTCTGGGACTGCCTCTGTTTCTTTGTGTCAAAGAAGAGACTTACGATTTCTCTGCCAAATCAGTTCAGGAGCAGCCAGCACCATCAATCAGGGAGGGCCTGACATCATCAGTTATTGAACCGGACAGTACTCCAATTAAAGTTCGGTAGGTAACAGAGAGCTCCTAAAGTCCCCCAAACCATGGTACCAGTATATCTACATTTAAATAATAAAGAAATAAGCTCTCTTAATAGAATTGACCCCCCAAACCAGGTCAAGTTGAATAATTTGTTCACTAAGTACATGAATAGCCTACCTGCTGACTCCTTTTTCTTGAAATCTCCATCTATGAAAATATTTTGGAGATTACCGGAGGTATAATTTCCATCATATGATGAGTTTCAGCTTTTCTTGTGGATGGCTTGTGCTATGGTCAGTAATCATGGCTGGTGCAGTGCTCAGATGACTATGTCTACTGGAAGGATGCTCAGAGGGTCAGCTGTTCCCTGAGCCAATCATTTGGCCCAAGTTGGTCCTTTACAGAGCCTTGGCTTCCCTACCTGGAAAACAGCAATAATGCCTATTGTATAGGTTGCTTTGCATCTTGGATGGACACATTCTAAAACAGAACCTGGATATTTTTCCTCCTATGTGTTATGTCTTTAGAAACGTTGTCTGTTCCATGCCTTCCATGAGAAATTGTGAGAGAATTCTACTTCTTGCTAATCTCTTTTCATGAGGCCTGTTCCTCCTTGTCAAGGTGACTCTTGACAACTGGTCTGCAAAGGTCTTGAGCAGAAAGGACAGAGAGAAGTTGAGGTGATGACAGCTGGTTATCCTCTCCACAAGTACTTTTGTAAGCCCTTGAGCCACATGAATGGCCAGGCTCCTCCCCCAAGGACTTCTCACTGCCAGTTTCCACCCACAGAATACTCTCACTGCCCCAATTGCTCACCCAGACCCCACCCTGCAGAGCAAAAAGTCCAGTCTCTGGGCATGAAATCCCACTAATCTCCACCCCGGAAAGCTCCGCTTCCTTCCCACGAAGCTCTTTTTAAGCCCCCTGTCCTGTTCAGTTTGCTGCTGTTTCTTGCTCGAGCAGAGGCAGCCACAACTACCATTCCACGTGGACAATAATAACACCACTAAGCTGACAAATATCACCCAAAGATCAGCTTGAACTACAAACGGCTCAGAACAATTTTGAGATGGCTAGCTGAGATGATTCAGCCTCCCAGACTACTTGAACGAGAACTTGGGATAAGCCCTGAACTTTTGCATTATGCAGAGACTGGACAACAAATGATACAGCTACTTCTCCCAGGAACTTGACAATTAACCCAGAAATTTTCCTTTCAGGGTCTCCTAAAGATGCCTTTGCCCACAAACAGCAGGAATTTAAAGAACATGATGCCCATATTCCTAAGAGGTGGGGCAGGTGGTTTTTGGTCTTTCAATGGGTTTTGGGTTTGGGATAATTGTCATTGTTTAGGATGGTTGGTTACAAGTTGTTATTGTTAATGGTCAGGAGAGAGGCTAAACAAAGGAGATTAGATTTAAGGTTCTTGTTTGGAAAAAAAAAGATGGCTCAGTGGTTAAGAGCAGCTGCCTCGCTGAGATCTACTGAAAGTCAGCCCTCTGAACACATGCTCCTATGGAAACTGGCACTAAATCATTCTTAGATCACTTGTTTCTGGGTCAGGGTTTCATACATAGCAGAGCAGCTTCCAAATGCTGTGACCTCCTGTTTGTTTACCCATGCCTGTATGCCTTGCTGTTCTGCCATCTGATTTACTCTTCCGTTCAGCTACATCACTTCATCTTCCTACCCAGCTCTGTCACTTCCTGTCTGTCTGTACAGACCTCCAGACCTCCTTGGTTAACTAGTTTTGGAATTTAAGGCATGTGCCACCGCATCCGGCTCTGTTTCTAGTGTGGCCTTGAACACACGGAGATACTGCCAGCCAAGTGATAGGATTAAGGGCGTGTGCTGCCATTGCCGACTTCTTTGTTTACCTAAAATGGCTGGCCTTTTTCCTCTGATCTCCAGGCAAGCTTTATTTATTAAAGCACAAATAAAATATCACCACACATCTCTCCTTGTTCTTCTATTGTTGGAGTGAGGGGACAGCCTTACCAGGCTCACCAAACCCCAGCACTTAGCTGTATCTTTAGGGGTATTTCCCTTACCCATTCCTTCCTAATGGTGCCAACCCGTCTCGTCCTCTTGATGGGAAAGGACATCCTGGCCAAAGTGGGAGCCTCTATTTCTTTTGCTCCCCCATCCACTTGACCCCAGGCTTACCAACCGTTCCCCTTCTCCTTCTCCTCCAAACCACACGATCTGACACACCTCTTCCCTTACCAACTGCTCAGGTAGACTCCTAGGTATGGGACACCTAAAACCCCTCTATAGCCAATCATCACAGCCCTTATCATGCAACTACAAAACCCAACAAATATTTAACCCAGGCTCAGTATCCACTTTCTTTCTAAAGCCTCAGGGGACTTAAGCCTCTCATCTCTGACCGAAGAAAGGATCTTCTGCTCCCCACTTCTCCCTTTAATATCCCCATACTGGAAGTTCTAAAAGCCAATGGAGCCTACCACTTGGCTCAGGATCTTTGACTTACCAACTCAGTGGTAGTTTCCTTTCAGCTCGTGTCTTAACATTTCAAAACCACTCAAGTTGCTGATTTGACCCTTAAGATGTGTGCAGACCACTTGTTTCTGGTGGCTTCTGCTGCCCATCATATTTGGTTCCAAATTCTTCAGTTGCTTCTTCCTCTACCTTCTCTAACCATCCATCTCTCCTCACCTACTTGGTAAATGTCCTCTCACTGGCTCCTGGAGCCTGCTACACCCTCCAGGGCCTCACCATGTGGGCAACTATTGGAACATCCCTGTTTCCTGCCCCCCCCCCCCCCCCGGGCCCAGGAGCTGCCTGAGAAGCCCCACAGCTTCCTTAAGCCCATTGGGCCTCTGCAACTTTGTCCCTCCTATCTCTCAGCTCCCACCTGGAGATGATAGAAACTCCCTGCAGCAGAGTTCACTTTGCGACCCTTCCCCTCTCCTCCACGGACTCCAATTTTATTAAAGCCTTTCTCTGGCTGAAGTACAGTTCAGACAGCCAAAATTGGTCTTCTTGATTTTCAAAATGACAATTTCTGCCACTGCACAAACAAATTATCCCAAATTCTCTTATATCTAGACTTGCTTTCTTCTCTATTTCTTCTTACCTACACCTATCTGGAGTAGCTCTTACATAGGGATGTTTATCATCCAAGAGACCCTCACCTCTAGTCAACAGCCCATCCTAATAGGGTCAGGAAATTACCCTACATCAGGCTGTCAAAGGCTGATTCAGTCCCCTGTAACTCCCCTATCTATCTCTCCTTCACTGGGGCTTATCACCTATGCGTGTTTTCTCTATTCTTCTATGATAATTCCTGTCCTACAAACAAAAATCATAAAAACAGGGTTTAATGATAGAATTAAAGAAACAATGCTTGCTTAATAAGGTATTAAAGGTGCACCTTCATGTACTCATATAGGAACATACAAGTGTTATAAAGGTCCGAGAACTTAAGAGCTTAAGTAAGCACTGAGGATAACTTAAGTTCAGAGGGTCTAAGAAAGTGTTGTCGGAGGATGTGCAAGCTTAAGTAAGTTTTAAAAGTATAAGAAAGTGTTATGAAATCAAAGTTCTGAAGGTGTAAGAAAGTGTTTTAAAGTGTCATGTGTAGGGAAAAGGGGCTGGCTAAAGAAACCCACCCTGACCCTGGAGCCCAGAACCAGTGAAGGAAACAGCCTAGATTTGGGACCTGAGCCAGAGAAAGAAACACTTTATCCCTGAACCCAGAACCAAAGAAACATGCCCTGACTCTGAAACCAGTGCCAAAGAAACACTCTTGGTTCCTAGAATCAGAGCCAATGAAAGAAATATGCCCTGGCCTTAGAATTAGAGTAAAAAAGCTAAGAAAGGCCAGTGAAAGAAACACAGTTTGGCTCTGAAATCAGGACCATCTCGGCCCCTAACCCACAAAACTAACCAATCCCTGAGCAGAAAAAAACTAACCAATCCTTGGACAGAAAATCTTCTCCCTGGAGAAACTTCACCCCCAAGAGATCCTTAGGGGGCTGAGCAAGGGAGAGCTGAACAGAAGAACCTTGCTGAGACATCCCTTAGGGGACTGAGCAAGGTGGAGCAGAAAAGTAAACTTTTCCTTTGCTGGAGCCAGAGGAGATTGCCACATTTCTGCAGGAGTTTCCCTTTTAGCAGAGTGAAGCAAAAGAAGCAACATCTTGGGCCCCAGAAGACAGAGGTCTGCTGGGAAGCCCCCTTAAGTGGGGTCTGAGCAAAGCTCAGCTGTAGTGGCTCTCCAGGAGCCGAGCAAGATTGCTATGTCCTGCAGGGAGACCATCCCCCATCACACCAGGTATAGCCTGACCGGAACAGTCAGGATACCATTCCCGGCTGAGCTGTCCTGTCAGCTCCAGGTCTGACTCTCCCAAGCAGTCAGGATACCATCCCCTCTAGAGCTGAGCTGTCCTAGCAGCTCATGATGTTGCCTGACTCCCCGAAAAGTCAGGCTACCTTTCCCCCAGAGTTGCAAAACTTGCTTACATCATGTAAATGAAAGTTCTGGGAGTATAAGAAAGTGATTTAAGGCATGTACATGAAAGTTCTGAAGGTATAAGAAAGTGATTTAGGGTGATAAAAAATGTTTCAGATTTCTTTCCCTTCTATGCTATTGTTAAATCTATACTTAATGGTTCAACCAGAGCACTTGCATGGCGGTGTCTGGAGACTGCTCACCAGCAGGTTGCCAAAAGGAGATACTTATCCCTGTGACACATAAATCAACTTCTGAAACACCTGTTCCCTATTCTTTCTTTGTGACCAAACTAGAGATCACCATCGACCTTGGTCCTTAGCAGTCCTATAAAAGATAAGATCCCACAACTTCAGATAGATCTTCAAAAAATGTTAAGAAACAGGTTGGTACCTTTGGTTAGTGGATTATTGGTAGTCCAATATGAAACTTCTCACCCCTTTTCCTTCTTTTCTGAATCCTACTAGTTGTACCCTGCCTTATAAACTTCTTGTCTAGATTTCTTCAACACTAACCAGACTTTTAACCAGTTACTATTACAGGATTACCAGCCCCTAGCTATGGAGCCAGAGACCTAAAGCACCTGGTTGCATCCTGATGATGAAGAAGAGCAAGATTGCCCAAAGAACCTCCATGCCCTGATTTAGCAGGAAGTAGTCTAATGATGACATCGCCCTCTTTCCTGTGACCTGATTGTGTATCAACAATAAACAAAAAAGGAGAGAATGTAAGCCTCTCAAGCCACACGAGTGGCCAGGCCCTTCCCCTGAGGACTTCTAACTGTTCCATCCACAGAACGCTCTCACCGCCCCAACTGCTCACCCAGCCTCCACCCTGCAGAGCAAAAAGCCCAATCTCTGGACGTGAAATCCTACCAATCTCCACTCTGGAAAGCTCCACCCCCTTCCCAAGAAGCCCTCTATCCTGTTCAGTTTGCTGCTGTTTCTTGCTGGAGCAGAGGCAGCCATCCTCCTGTGTTTTTCCCTCCCAATAAATCTCTTGTGTGAGGTTTGTTGTGAGGTGTGACCTGGTGGTATTCCTTGGCTTCCAGTTGCCAGGATACTTTTCCATCCGAGCTGCAATGCTTACAACTTTTCAACACTTCTTGAGGAACAGGAGGGAACCTTTCCTTCCTTCCTTCCTTCCTTCCTTCCTTCCTTCCTTCCTTCCTTCCTTCCTTCTTTCTTCCCTCCTTCCTTCCTTCTTTCCTTCCTTCCTTCCTTCCTTCCTTCCTTCCTTCCTTCCTTCCTTCCTTCCTTCCTCCTTCTTTTTTTAGACAAGGTCTCACTATGTAGCTCTGGCCATCCTGGAACTCACTATGTAGACCAGGCTGGCCTTGAACTCAAAGAGACCTGTCTGCCTCTGCCTCTGGAGTGTTGATGAATCCTCATTTTGTACTTCAGTGCATCTGAGGAACAGGTGAGACCACCATTCCATGAAGATGTACCTTCTCAGCAGATGTCTAGGGAGAATAGTGCACAGCCAAACTTTCAGCTTGGATCTTCCCAAAGTCCCTTGACTTTTCAATTTCCTTCAAATTGGGAGAGCATGCAGGGAGTAGCTACATGGGCCAGAGACTCTAGGTTTAGAGGCCTTGTGAGAAAATTGTGTGTATGTGAGGATTTTGTTGCAGATCCTACTTCCGTTTACTCTGGCCATCTCCTTTACCCCGCTTCCCCTTTCTCCCTCGTCTAAAAAAGACCCATTTATTTTTATTTTGTGTGCATGTGTGTGTGCCTACATGAGTTTATGTGCACATGTGTACAGGTGCCCAAGGAGGCCAGAGAGGCCTCAAACCCCAGAACTGGGAGATACAGGTTGTGGCTCCTGATGTAAGGCTGGGAACCAAACCTCGATCTTCTGCGAGAGCAGTGGGCAGCTCTATCTGCTGAGCCATGTCTCTAGGCCCTCCTTCCGTTTTCATACTCCTCTGAGCTCTAGGAAGCATAAGTACCTATCTTGTCTTTTCAGATGGGAACATTGCCACCTGCTCATCTGTGGGATTGGAGGATGGAGCCCCTTGTGAACAGTGGCCACAGGTGACACACACAGGTCCAGTTTCTCTTTCCAAAAGCCTTGCCTATAGGGATTTGATAGATTGTTTCTGACTAGGCAGCCCCTGCTAAATGCCACAGGAGTGGCACGTTTTTTAGCTGAGTTTTGAATGAAGGAATGACAGAGAGGGTGAGAGTGGACACACTGGTGGCCCCAGTGGACACACTGGTGGCCCCAGTGGACACACTGGTGGCTCCCGTGGACACACTGGTGGCTCCCGTGGACACACTGGTGGCCCCAGTGGACACACTGGTGGCTCCCGTGGACACACTGGTGGCCCCAGTGGACACACTGGTGGCCCCAGTGGACACACTGGTGGCTCCCGTGGACACACTGGTGGCTCCCGTGGACACACTGGTGGCCCCAGTGGACACACTGGTGGCTCCCGTGGACACACTGGTGGCTCCCGTGGACACACTGGTGGCCCCCGTGGGCACACTGGTGGCTCCCGTGGGCACACTGGTGGCCCCCGTGGGCACACTGGTGGCCCCAGTGGACACCTGACACCTTGATAGAAACCCTTCAGGCCTTGGAACCCAAGCACATAGGCAGCAATGCCCGGGGAAACAGGAAAAAGACAGACCTAATCTACCTGCCAGAGCAGGATGTGACTGGAGAAGTCCCTGAATGGACTGTCCACGCTTTTTGGCTTCGGTAGTTTTACTTCTTGCTGTTTTTGCTAACTGAAGTGTGCTAACCCAGGAAGTGGGTTTTGTATTGTAAGCCTCAGGGCTGCATGATTTGGGTGAGCTCTGCACGCAGCCAGTGGCCATCTATAAAGCCTTTCTATTGGACTTAAAAGTCCGTGTGTCCTCTGAAGGAGTTCCCTCCCAATACACACATATATGTAAATGTTTAATTGTGAATTTATGTTTAGTTACTTTGAAAGGGACGCTGGGAGCAGATCTGTGAAGATGGCCAGTGGTGGGCATATCACAAAGTGTGATGCAAGGTAGGCAGGCAGTGTTCTCCATACAGCACAGTCAAGGCTGTAATCAGGAAGGAAGCAGAGGGAGGGCCCATGCAGCTTCCTGCCATTTCCTCTTCTTCATGTGAATGCCACCCTTTGCTTTGTGGCATTTGCCTCCATTAGTACCCAGAAACTGCCATCTCCATGCTCTAGGAGGCCTCTCATCAGTCTCTATGGCTTGCAAGTACCCATGTCCTATTCGCTGGTGTGAAAATCTGTCCTTCCTTCCCATCTACTGCTCTACATTCATTCCTTTCTCCCTTCTCGCATTCTTAATTCATTTCCACCCGTGTGTAGCCATTTAACAAAATCTGCCCACAGCTCCATTTGCCTTTGTTTTGATGTTCTCATTTCCTGCATAATGCAAATGGAATATGCTGGAAGCTCTCTGGTTCCCCTGGGTGGCTGTGATCCCTTAGGGCCAGTCCCTGGTCACAAGTGAGAGAAGGGGTGGTCCAGTGTTAGGAGCTGATAGACTGGTGCCATCAAAGCTGTTGAGCTGCTGTGGTCACCCCGTTAGACCCAGGTGACAAAGTCCATGCCACTGAGGTGAGGACTGAGACTGGGCATTAACTCTCAATCACTGGCTTTCCATTCTCAGGTGTTTATCCCATGGCCACTTGGTAGTCCATGCCTTGCGATCTGCATGCTTGGCTATCACTTTGCTGTGGGACCCAGCTCATCTTCCCTTTCAGAAGTGGACTGTCCCTGTGGAAAAGGTAATTCCTCTGGGTTAGACGTTCAAGGATACAAGTTTGCTCCCTTTGGTCTACCTGCAGACACACGCACGGGAAGCCTGCCTCTTGAGTCTTTTTGCTAGGATAGACTGGGGGCTTTCAGATTTGGAATTCTGCTCTTCTGAGTTAAGAAGGGCCCTCTTCTCATCAGGTTGGAGTAGTAATAACAATAATAAATGTGGCTATTACTGGCCATAGTTCTGCGTGTGGGCTCCATTAAGCACTTTGCATATGTAGTCATAATCCTCCAAATGGTTTTGTTTCTGAAACCTTTACTGTATTCTCTTAAAGATGATGAATCCAAGATCTAGATGGGTTGCTAGAGCTTACACATCTTTCCCACATCACCAGTTCGGGTTTGTGTGGCTGTGGGAAGGAAGGTATAAGTGAAGACTGAGGCAGCTCACAGGCAGAGGTGACTAACCTGGCCCTCCGCCCCTTCCAGAGTCCCGAAGGCTGAGGATTAGCACTCTGGCACACCTGTGACTCTCCACCTGTTCAGGGTGTTCCAGGTTAAGTACAGTCAAGTCACACAGCAGTAAGCAGCAGAGCAGGGCTTGCGGCAAGAGGGCTCAAGTGCAAGGACTAACTAGACCCGGCCTCCAGATGCTGTGAAGTGCACGGGACGGAGTTCGCTGTGGGTGACAAGGGGCTCTTCATTCTCCCTCACTTCTACGGCAGCCTAACCCCCACCACAGGTGGTTTAATTCAAGCTCTTGATTTTACAGAGGAGGGACAGAGATTGAGAGTTCGGATAGCCTGTACAAGGACCCTGAGCTGCTGAGGGGCAGAACTGAATGAGATCTCGGGTGTCCTGACTTCTGGTCCAGGCCTGGTTGGCTTTGGCAGTGTTCAGAATTGCTTCACACGCAGGTGACCATCTTGCCTCTTTGCATGGAGGTCAAGTCTTTTGTCTCGGGGTTCTTTTCTATGTTCAGCAGCTGCTCTCATCCACCATACCGAGCACAGTGAACAGTCTGCCTGTCCCAGTGCCACTGTCCAGAGTGGGTGATCTGCCTGTCCCATTACCACTGTCCAGAGTGGGTGGTCTGCCTGTCCCATTACCACTGTCCAGAGTGAGTGATCTGCCTGTCCCATTACCACTGTCCAGAGTGGGTGATCTGCCTGTCCCAGTGCCACTGTCCAGAGTGGGTGATCTGCCTGTCCCATTACTACTGTCCAGAGTGGGTGATCTGCCTGTCCCAGTGCCACTGTCCTGTCTAGTCTACTAGGGGCTGCAGAAGATGTAAGAGAAGCTCAAGTTTTCCCGGGTTTTCTGGAGGAAGCTGATTTTCACCATCAGCAGTTTGAGAATGTGCAAATTTCTATTGAGATGCTCATGCCTTCTCTGAACCAGGAACTGACATCCTTCCTCCACGGCTGTCAGTTAAGCCCTGTGCAGCAGAGGGACGTGACCTTCACAGTATCTTTCTTTTAGCTGCTGACAGGTGACAGAAGACGCTGAGCTTAGATGACATTTTCATGACCCAACCTATCAGAAGTTTTGACCCACAAAAGTGCTCAACTAATCAGTAGCGTGGGGAGGGCTCTGGACTGGGTTCAGAGCTCAGGGAACGAAGGCTTCCACGCCTGGTAGGTTTGTGACTGGGAGTGTGAGTCTTGTGCTTGCAGACAATGGGCTCAGGAGCCAAGAAGATCAAAGTAGCCCTATGTAAGTCACCCGACATCTCCGGGCCTCAATGTTGCTATCTGTAAAATGAATATCATAATGGTGTTTATTTAGTGGAGTTTTAAAAAATTACCTTTTATGTGTGCCCACATGTGTGTGGAGGTCAGAGGTTAATTTGTGGGAACCGATTCTCTACTCCCAGAAGGGAGGGAACTCAGGTCACCAGGCTCTAGAGAAGTGCCTTTATGTCCTGATCCATCTCAGCAGTGTGGGGTTTTGCTTTTTGTTTTCTTTTTGTTTTGTTTTGGATTGTGTCATTGTCCCATGGCTGATGTCAGGAATATCATATTAAAAGTCTTCAAGGGTTTAGTTACTATGACGACCATAAACAGGAGCCACTAATGCATCTGGTGGGAGGTCTCATTGTGTCTGCTGTATAACACTTGCCCAATAAACACAACAGCAATAATAAGGGCTGACATTAAGCAAGGGTCTTACCAAGTTTCAGCTTCCAGAAACTCACAGAATCTTGGCTGGCTGCTATCCTCACTGAGATTTCGGCAAAGAGCTGTGCACTGGGACACTGCTTTGGAGAGCTGGTCATTTGAGAGCAGGAATGCATTTGCTCATGCATCCTTACCACTCTCTTTAAAGCCCACCTCTCCTATCCTGGTGTGGTGGAGAGAAATTGCCAGACGTCTTCCAGGAAGCAGACAAATGCAAGGCCGTGGAATAGATGTGACCTTAGATCATGGAAAAGGGGCCACCGAGCACCAGCCCTCCTGGTTCACCCCAGGTCTGGTTTTCACCAGGGGAGTGAAAATGGTTTGTTGTGTCAAAAGATGAAATGGGAACTCATCAGAATCTGTCCATGTATATGCATCCATATCTATATCTATGCTTGACTCTCTAAGCCTCCCCTTGGCCATGACACTGCAGCCTACAGAGACTAGGAGACAACGTCAGAACTCTGGGAAAGAATGGCTTCAGGAGCAAGCCAGCAAGGTAGGAATGGCAGACACACAGTAGGGCTCTGCACACTACCCTGTGTCTCCCCCATGAGTCCCTTCATTACGGGCACACCTGACGACAGGTTGGAGGTACTGAAACTTTTTTTTAAGACTTATGTATTTATTACGTATATAGTGTTCTGCCTCCAGACCAGAAGAGGGCACCAGATCTCATCATAGGTGGTTGTGAGCCACCATGTGGGTGCTGGGAATTGAACTCAGGACCTCTGGAAGAGCAGCCAGTGCTCTTAACCTCTGAGCCATCTCTCCAGCTCCAAGCACTGAAACTCTTAAGGATGGAGGAGGCACACATCACACATTCATACCCAGGTATGTCCAGTCTGCGACATTGCACCACGGTGTCGTCAGGTACAAAGTTCATGCTTAAGAATTGCACAGTTGAGTTACAAAAAGAATTTGCCAAAAAATCTCATGTTTACTATTTTGTGTTGGTCCACATTTATCACTACACTCAGCTACACCTGGCTGTGTGCTACAGGCCAGACATGTCTGTCCAGGTCTGACGCTAAGCCACATGCTAAAATGCTAAGAAAAATACACTTGGTATCCTGGACTTTAAAAACATCTCTCTGTCTCTGTCTGTCTGTCTGTCTGGCACATGAGTGTGCCATGGTGCCTGTATGGATGTCAGAGGACAACTTGTGGGAGTTGGCTCTTTCTTTCTACCACATGGATCTCAAGGATGAATCTCAGGTCATCAGGCTTAGTGGCAGGTGTCTATCTCCAGAGCCAGCTCAGTGGCTTTGACTTGTCTTTTTGTAGTGATCAGTACGAACTGGTAACAATTCATCAACTCACTTCTATTGCCAAAGTTTCTAACATCAAGGATTAGTCTCCTGTCTGAGCGGTTCTCATTAAAGAGCTGTAGAGGACTCACAGGAAGTTCTTTCTTACTGTGGCTTTGGCTTCTCCCAGAGCAGGATGAAGCTAGTTTCCTGCAGTGAGGTGAGGATGGAGGAGATGCTGTGCTCACACAAGAGCTGAGCACCCACAGGAGTTCTGTGTGGTCCTCCTTGCTAGTTTTCTGTCTTGACCCTCACTTTCTGTTACCAGAACGAATGTCAGCCATTGTTCTAATGTTATTTCAAACTATTTTCATCAACTGCATGTCTTTTCTTGGATAGAGGGAGTCTGTCTTCCTCTTCCTCACTGTCCTTCATCCACCCAAATCCTCTCTGTTCTAAGCTTCATTTTCACTTCACTTTCAGAGCTCAGAGCCCCATAGTCTCTCTTCTGTCTCATTCTTCCTGTGCACATCTGGTTTCCTGTCTTTATTCTGCCTCCACTGTGTGACTGAGATGCACATCTGCTTGTGTCATTGAACTGCTCCAGGCCTACAGAGTGACATCTGACCTTACTAACTGGGCAAGTGTCAGTTGACTGTCAGAGCTTCTCCCTAGCCATGTGCATCCAGTTTTAATCGTACTAAGAGGGAACTAGACAGAAACCTAGGGGACAAAAACCATCAAGCTCGACACTCTTCTCCTCCTCAGGCTCATGGTGTCTCTCGGGACTTTGAATGGCCAGACACTGTGGGCACACTAACTTGACTTTGTTTCATCTGCAGCCAAGTAAATTAGAAAGTGCACAAGCCATCCTGCCTCCAACCGCTCTCCACAGAGCTGTAGGTAAGAATGAGGAAGAAAAAAATGATGTTCTTTATCAAAAACCTAATATATAAAGGGCTTTGGAGGCTTGGCAGGGCACAGGGCCTGTGGAGTTATTAAAGAGCAGATAAGGCCTTTGGACAAAAGAGGAGAGGTTGGGTACAAGCTGCTTCCTGTGATAAAAATGTCCACCCCCTGGGACAGGCCGGAGGGCATGACCACACAGGAGTGGAGCTGGGGAAGGGGACCTGTGGGTCATGGTAGGTTGGAGAGAAAGCAGCTTTAGAGTTCCATTTGCTTCATGTTCCACAAAGGCTGATGTAGCATGGGGACCGGAGCTACGAGGCCAAGAAAATTTCCCGAGAGTCTGCTGGCCACACAGAGCTCCTTTTAGCATTTTCCTCTCCACGTGGGTCGCTTGGCAGGTGGGTCCTGCTTCCTATGGACAGCGCTTGCCAGCTCTGGCTGTGTGTTAAACACTCAGGGAATGGTTGGGAAACACCAGCCCCAGGGCACCCACCCAGCCCCAGCTGGGTTTCAGGCCATGTACTTTGGACACCAGTATTTTAAAATATAAACAGATGGAAATTAAAGGGAGAGCCACAAACTAGGAGAAAACATTTACAAAGATACATATTTAAAACCAGGTTTGACAACTTACACCTTTAATCCCCACATGTACTTGGTAGGCATCTCATTTAGATCACACAGCAACTTTACAATAAAGATATTTTTCATTTTCAAAATGGGGAAACCAAGACTTAGAGAAGTTCCAGCGCTTGCCTTAAGTTTCACAGCTAGTCAGTAGCTTAACTGGGTTCCAAGTCTAAACTCAGCCTTACTGATCACATATCACTTCAGATTTTATATTTTACACATTTCCCTCTCTGATGTCACTTGGGTTGCAAAGGCAGGTGGACCTCTATGAGTTATGGAACTATAGTGAGTTCCAGGCCTGTCAAAGCTATATAATGAGACCCTATCTCAATAAAACAAAAACTACACATTTAATGAAGGATTTGCATCTAGAATATATAGGAAAAAAGTTGAGATAAGGCCTCACATATCCTAGGCTGGCCTTGACCAAGATGTGATTTCAGAAGGGCACCAGGTAGAGCCAGTGCTGAACTCTGGAACCTCCAAAACGGCAAGGTAAGCAATTGTAGATATAGGTTAGCTAGATTCTGGGATTTAGTTAAAGTAATAGAAGTAGAAAATACACCTAGCTTGAAAAGATATAGTAAGCCAAAATACTCTATTTTACAGAAGGTACCTAAAACAGAGTTTGACACAGAACACCTTAGGGCAGTGTGCTACACTTTGTACCATGTACTTGGTAGGCATCTCATTTAGATCACACAGCAACTTTACAATAAAGATAGTTTTTATTTTCAAAATGGGGAAACTAAGGCTTAGAGAAGTTCCAGCGCTTGCCTTAAATTTCACAGCTAGTCAGTAGCTTAACTGGGTTCCAAGTCTAAACTCAGCCTTACTGATCACATATCACTTCAGATTTTATATTTTACACATTTCCCTCTCTGATGTTGCTTCTTACCTTTAGCCTCACTTCGTTAGTATTTTTATTCCAATGCAATTTCCACTGATCTTACCACTTTCTCCTTTCTGTTTATTGTAACTAATTTTTGTTAGTATACGAAAGAATGGGCTTCACTGTGACATTTCATTTGGGGACATCTTCGGACCCTGTGCACATTTACTCTCCTGATCCAACCAGTCACTGTGGACACCATCGCTCTCATGGATCCCTGTCCTCAGCCTCCCTGGTGTTCAGCGCAATTTGCTTCTCCTTTGCAAGCACCCTTAATCCCAGTGTTCTTTTCTCTCTGCTAAATTCTGTTATTCTAGCATCCCCTTTACTCCATTCTTCTCACCAAGCAGTAACTGCTGCTGGAGACAAGCACAGGTTGTAGACTAGGCTTCCAGGTGCTGAGTCAGGTTTTAATGAAGGCCAGGAGGAGAAGGGGAAACAGGTATCACCAAGGGTGGAGATGGAGAGGAACAGGGCTGTTGTTATGGAGCAGTGGGAAGGTTGCTTAAGTTCTAAGTGATATGGGGAAATTAGATTGGGGGGCATTTGTGACCAAAGAGCACAGTAGTGTGAGACCTGGCTGGAGAAACCCACTGTGAATCCGCTAATATTGGCCCAAGCTATTTTGGTGTTGGCTCTGACTGAGGCTCTGAAGGATCCTGGCTGGCTTCAGCAGGCAGATGAGTCAGTCAGAGAGTGTGGAAAGATGCTCTGGCTGGGGCCATCTGAAGAGATGGGGAGAGGCAGGAGTTTCTCTTCTGGTGCCTGGTGCGGTGGTGAAGATAAGCTGCCGAGGGGCATCTGGGTCTGTGGTGGAGCCAGGCCAGGAGTAGGCTGGGAAATGCTAAACAACCAATTCCATGGCAAACAACAGCAGCAAACCGCAGTCTCACCACAGCTGATGTCAGGTCTGCAGTGTGATGTCACCGACTGTTAAGCTGGAAAGTGGTGTGTCCTATCAGGGCTGCAAAACAGCTGGTACCAGCTGGCTCCAGCGTCGTACGGCCGGGTGAGTTCTGAGCTCTCCATCAATGAAGAAGCAGATATCACACAGTGCTGTGAGCACAGAGGCGGGGGATGGGCTCCCAGGGTGCATTGCATGTGAAGGATGATTCACATACAGGAATCATCTCAGCCTGGGGAATGTACCCAACTAGAACAGGGTCTAGGGAAAGCTGTATAGTACTCATTAACTGGCAGGGATCTTAGGTGTCTGCCCTATGCCCCTGTGTCACCTGGAAAAAGAGTTTTAACTAGAGATTGTCTACATTGGGTTCGTTTATGGGCATGTCCATGGGAGATGTCTCTAAGTTATTTGATGTGGGAAGACCCAGCCCACTGTGGGTGTGCACCGTTCCCTTGATGGGGGTCCTGGACTGTTGAAGACTAGAGAAGTTGAACTGAGCGCTACCAAGCAGACAAGTGATCATGGATGCATTGTCTTCTTCCTGTTCCTGCCCACGGCCAGCTGGTTCATGACTCTGTTGCTGTAACCCACAGTGATGGACTGTGCCTGGAACCTCTCTCTACCTTAAGTTGCTTCTGGGTATTTTATTACAGCAGCATACTGACACCAGAACAGATGCCTGCCTGTTATTCGGCCACCTCTAATCAGTTCTATAATGATGGTCCGTGTAGAGCCAAAAACCTGGGATGCATAATTTTTGTCAAGAAAATTTAGGAGGAATTGAATTCACATACTGTTTCAAGTAGCCAGATAATTTATTCATGTGAATAATACATTTCATTTTAAAGGGACAGGAGTCCTTTAATCTGCATAAATCCAGTTTGTTAGAGTTTTCATGCAGAAGAAAGGGTGATTCCAGGAAAGGGGAAAGGGTAGAGTTGACTGCTAGGCCTGGTCCTGGTGGATCTTCCCTTATTAAGTGAAAACCATCAGGTAACAGCCAGTATACTTTGGGGTTTGCTGCTTGTAATCTGTCTTCCTCCTTCATGGACGGAGACTAAGTATTATTTAACAGGGATGAATGGTATTGCAGGGGTGTTCTCGCGATGCTGCACACAAGTCACAGAACTCCTGTCCTGCTTTAGAACTGCTGCGCCTGAAACAGGGAAGAGCCCGAACGCTTACTGCCGTGCGCTGACTCACACAATCAGCTGCCCGTGTCCAGCAAAATCTCATGTTTGTGCCATAGCCACCAAGAATTAGGGTATTCTTTTTTCCCTTTTATCTTGTCTTTTATCTTTTTAAAAAAGTTGTCTGTTGACCTACTTCTGGCACTCTGGGAAGATACTATGTCCTGCAGCTCTAGAGGAAATGTAGGAAAGGGCGAAAGGCGATAGGAGAGCCGTTCCACCAATCACCGACGCGTAGGTCTTGGCATCCTGCTTTTGAATTGCTTGTATGACCCTGTAGGGAGAGAGGGGCTGCCGGCCTCCCTGTAGGTGATGGTTCACCGGCCGTTGAGGCGGGCAATGTTGTATCTACAGAAGTACTACGTCCGGTTTCTTGGCTTCCCCCCCCCCCCCAAATCCCAGTCAAGTCAGAGGACTTGCTGCTCTGCTATTCTGTATATCCTTTGCTATTGTTTTACACTAGCTGTGTGCTCTGCTCCTCCCGCTAGGAGACTCAACCCATCCTCCAAGGAAACAGAGTAACCAACCAGAACGTAGCAGAGAGTGAGAAGCTAGGAGACCAGAAACCCGGGCACCGGAACGGTTGCTTGTACTGAAAACCCCGGAAAATGGAAGCTAGTACAATCAGGTCAAAACTTAGTCCCTTTTCTACCTAGCATTGACCAAAAAAGCAGACAAGCCACTTCACTGCCCTTGGGGCAGCTCATTGCTAACTGTTCTAGGAGAGGCTGGGAGATGGCTCAGTGGGAAGGGTGTCTGCTGCTCACGCTGCCAGCGTGGGTTCAACCCCCAGGACCCATATGGTGGCAGGGGAGAGCTGGCTCCCACACGTTGTCTTCCACACACAGGCTCTGGCATGTGCCCCACACCACATAAATAAACGAACGTTGTAATGAATACTCGGCAAGAGCGGAATGAGCAGCAACCAGGCCAGCAAGCCGTGGGACTTCCGTCTTCTAGACACTCACCTGATAATATAGATGCAACGGCCGCAATGATGAAGGACACAATGACACCAGGTCCTGCCATTTCCTTGGCCACCAGGCCAGACACCACATACATGCCAGTGCCCACGCAGCTGCCGACTCCAAGAGAGATGAGGTCCACAGTGGTGAGCACCTGGGCTAGCTTGGTACCGTGCGCTGTGGTAGCTCCGGTCCCTTCCAGCATGGACTCCACTGGTTTGGTACGCAGGATCCGAGAGTGCATTGCATGCCAGGCAGCCCCCCACTGCACCCGCCGGGGGTCCAGTGAGGCCAGAAAGCCACTCATCTTGAACAGTAGGGTTGCAGGGAAGGTTTGCTGATGGAAAAGGACCACAGAATCCTTAGTGGACGACCCTGGAACTCATGGAGCGAGGAGTGCGCGTCCTTTTAAGAAAGGCCCAGTGGGACCCAAAGCAGCCTTGACTTGGGCATGAACGTCTGCAAGAGAAACACAAGAAAGAAGGTAAGAACAGTGGGAAGCAAACCAGGACTTGGAGACACATTGGGCATACCCTCATGAACAGGGACAACGAGAGTGTCCTTTGTGCTTTGTCCTTTGAACATGGGGACGTTCCATTTCTGAGTTCTCCCTTCTGAGTTCCCTCCCAGTCCCAAGCCTGAAGCTTGCCTTGTGTCTCATAATCATCCCAGAGGCTGACTTACTCTAAGACCCACTGTAAGCTATTTCCTTTCTCTGTGCCTCAGTCTTAGCAGTTCACAGGCCAATAAAGTCTTGACGAGAACGAAGACACTCTGAAAAGATGGGTATACCTTTCCTTTGTAAATTCCAACTGTACTTTAAGGAACTAGATTTTCTCTAGGAATTTCATGCAGGGAGAAGGAAGAGGTTGTGGCCCTGGTGCCAGCTGGTGGAATTCGTCCTCCAGAAAGATACTTCACACAGTTCTGACAACTTGTCAGTTGTCAGGGCACCTCACGGGAGAGACTGAGGCCTGGATGTTGATGTTGGGACCACTGACAAGGGCTGCTTAGCTATGCATGGCTTTCAATAGCTCTCTATTTAAGGACCCTGAAGGTGGACTTGGAAGAGAGGCTAAACCTTTTTGTTTTCCTTCCCAGTGTCGCCCACTGAATAGTCTCCCCTTTCGACTTTTACCTATTAGTTTGTCTCTCACACTTGTCCATCAGAGTCGTTAGTTTTCTGTTGCTCTGATAAAACATTCTGACAAACACAATTCAAGGAAGAATGGGTTTATTTTGGCTTATGGTTCCAGAGGGGTAGAGTCCATCATGGTGGGGAAGGCCCGGCATCAGGCAGGGAAAGTATAGAAGCAGGAGCAGGAAACTGGCTAGTCACGCTTTCAATCACACACAGGAAGCCGAGAAGGAACAGGAGCATGGTGAGGCTCTAAAATGTCTACTGATGTACTTCCTCCAATGAGGCTCCACATCCCCAAAATTCTATAATCCTCCAAATAGTACCACCAGCTGGGAATCAAATGCTCAAGTACAGAAGCCTATGAGGGACATTTCTCATCCAAGCCACTATATCTACTGAGGACAGGTGGACAAACCTAGTTCATTAGGGCTGCCAGAACCTTGGCTCTGACCCAACAACTCCAGTAACAGAGTCATCTGCTTAGTGTTAATGTGACAGGCAGGTCAGCACATTCCTATAAGGAGCCAAGGACAAGACCTGGCTCATAGGAAGCACTCAGCTGCCTCAACTCCTATGTACTTCTTACTTGGCTCTGCCAAGATTTGATCTGTGATGCTGGGCATATTCTTTGTGAACATAATATCCTCATTTGTGAAAAACAATAGAATGGAAAATTAGATCTATGATTCTTAAGAGGGGCCATGCCACCCATGGGGTTGTTTTGAATTTGGCTTTCAAATAAAACACTTTCTTGCTTTGGAAGCTGATATGGTGAGGAATTCTGCTGACATTTCAGGGGTGGGGCTAACAGTGGAAATGCACAGGATGGTGTCACACATCTCTGGAAGACCTCACAGGATGTTCTTGACAGTGGTGAACTGAGCCTCAGTAGTGAACTTTAAAGTCTGCTTGCAGGATATTTGGGGTGATCTTAAAATATAAGGACATTGAAACTTCCAGGAAAGCAACTCCAGAATAATTTAAATGGGGGTTGTAATTTGATTTGTTTGGAACTGAAGAGGGGTTGTCACCATCTGAGAAGACTGAGGTTCCCACAGCAGTGCTGTTCTTGGGATCATAGCACTCTCACACAGACCCTTCTAATAACGGGCTGTTGAGAATTGGCGTATGTACAGCCAAGTCTTCACTTAATGTGCTGGATAGTTTTTTGATCATCTGGACACAAAATGGATCACCTGGGAAGAGGCAACCTTAATGGAGAAAATGCTTCCATCAGATTATCCAGTAGGCAAGTCTGTGGGCGTTTTCTTTATTGATGATCATGTAGGAGGGTCCCCCACTGTATATGCCCTGAGGCTATCTTCTCTCCCAGTCAGGAGCTTTATAAGATTCTAGAAAGAAATTTTGAAGAATGTGAAACACTGATTCCGAGCACTGCACTGGTAAGCCTAGGTCATTTACATACAGAAGTCCCTGCCGATGTAATTTGTACTGTTATTAGTTTTGAATTGGGGTCTTGCTAGGCAGTGGACAAATCTCCTGCATCCTCATCCTGAGCACTGTGAATATAGGTGTGTGCCATGACACCAGCTTACTAATATTATTAATTAATTAATACTACTTAGCACTTAATGTGCTTATCTCATGGCGTAAGCTTTGCCAACACCAACTAATTAGGAGAATCAGGTGAAATGCAGTAGCTTGGTTCACAGGATTTCAGTGACAACCCTTCTGGTTGAGTTCCCTCCTCGAGACTAGTGTCTGCATTGTGCTCCTCCTCCTCAGGCCCAAATCCTGATGGTTAGACAAAAGCCAGCATTCCTCAGAAGCTTATGAAGCCAGTTCCCCTCTACCGAAGGAGCCACTGCCTTACTCTAGGCAGAGGTGACAAAGGGCTGTCTGCGGGGCCGATTAGTGTATCACACATGCTGGTCTTCAGGGCCCTCATTGTCACAGGTACCTGATACACATTTCAGAGTCTGTGCTGGCATCCTGGCTCTTCTCATCCCGCTCCTTACCCTGAACGTCTCCAGCTCCCAGGCTTCCTTCCCAGCTACTCGTTTCTTCTCTGCTACTTTGGCCTTGCTCCCTTTTTCCTCTTCTGCTCTTGGTACTCTCACTCCCCAGCTCATGACCATGTCCACTCCGCTGGCCATGTTCAGTCTGCTACACTCTCTCCCTGCTCTGGACTCTTCCAGATGCCCCTGGCTGTTCTCTCCTCGTATCTTCAATAAAAACCTTCCCCTTAATCACACCTGTGAACGGCTACGTCATCATTTAATACACTACTCCCCCGCCCCCTCCTGCTCCTCATTTCTCTTCCTTTCTTCTGTTTCTCCTTCATCCACAGCCTCTCCTCACTTCCTCATCTTCATCTTTCTGTGTCTTCTTTCCTGATCAGTGAAGCAATAGGACCTGTGGGTCATAGGATTGTAGCTGAAAGTTTCCTGTGTCCCACCCAGTCTTCAGCTGTTCACACCCAAAAAAACACACAGAGGCTTATATTATTTTTTGAACTATGGCCACGGCAGGCTTCTTACTAGCTAGATCTTACATTTTAAATTAAGCCATTTCTATACATCTATACTTTGCCACGTGGCTTGTGGCTTATTAGTATCTTTACATCTTGCTTCTCCTGCCAGCAGCTGGCAGCGTCTCCTTGCTCTTTCTCCTTCCTCTCTCTCTAGTTAGAGTGTCCCGCCTAACCTTATTCTGCCTCACCATTGGCCAAACAGCTTTATTTATCAACCAATCAGAGCAACACATTTTCACAGCATACAGAATGACATCACCCATCACAGGATCCTACTTTAGTTGTGTTCTTATAGGAAAATAAATGTGGATGCATGTCTGTTGTTGGTTGTTGGTGCACTGTGTGGCTTCACACCAGTTGTTGGTACACTGTGTGGCTTCACACCAGTTGTTGGTGCACTGTGTGGCTTCACACCAGTTGTTGGTGCACTGTGTGGCTTCACACCAGTTGGTGGTGCACTGTGTGGCTTCACACCAGTTGTTGGTGCACTGTGCTGCTTCACACCAGTTGGTGGTGCACTGTGTGGCTTCACACCAATTGGTGGTGCACTGTTCAGCAGCCTTAGCAAACTAATATAAGGCTGTGACAGAAATAAACAGGAGTGACAACACCAGCTGACACGTCAGTGTGGATAGGGAAAGTTCACAAGGCCCTAGATGAAGAGCTACAGGCACTCAACGGCTGCTGGGAGGGTGAGACTCAGTGCTTTCCAGGGACACACCCCCTGGTGGGCTAGCCAGTCCCAAGCAGTCAGCCCTAAACATGTACATACAAGCAAAACTAAATGGACTCAGTAGGCTGTGCATACATGCATACATACATGCATACATACATACATATATACTTCTTAATTAGAGAAGCGGTCATAAACTTGAGAGGGGCTGGGGAGGAATTGAAACAGAAAGGGAAAGATGAAATTATGTAAATACACTACTCATGTGTGAAATTCTCAAAAATAAACAACAAAAGGAAACTAGGTGGGGCAGGGCTGGGAGGTTCTCTGGCCACACCGCACTGGCTCTTGAGTAAGGGGAGAGGCTGGCTGTGCACAGCATCAGGGAAGTGCTTGGCAGAGTGAGGAGAAAGATCTGAGTACTGTGAATGACTCAGATGGACGGCAACAGCAACGTAACAAATGTGCCTTTGCAGAGGAAGCAGAGGAGGTAGGAAGGTATAGACGCCTGCCCAAGGTCACAGCCTTCTTCAAGGGTGGGAGCAGAGCGTGGCTATCCTCCTGCAGGGCTGGTGCCTGGATTCCTGACTATCCTGATGAAAATGCACAGGGATCAGTCTGGTAAAAGATCTGCAGTGTGAGTTTGGCTCTAAAAGCAGCCTGAGGCCACTTCTGGCTTCGTTCAGTGAGTACCACGGTCACAGCTTCTCCACAAGTTCACTGTAACTGCCATGAAAGTGTATCATGGAGGGGAGGCCACTAATAAGAGACCCAGAGGTGAAACAGATTCCTGTTTGGGAATTTTCACAGGCATAATCCAGGTAATGACCATAGTTACCACCCATATTGCTGGCTGCAGAATGCTGTCACCCAACACTCCAGGGCTGCAGCCCAGTGCCCGGTGACTGACAGGTGACCCCACCCTTTAAACAGGACTGAACTTTAATTAGCCAGGACAATCCTTATTTGCATAACTCTGACTTATATGGCCCTATTTGCATGGCAGAGATGGCACAGTGGAAATAACATGTGTGGTGGCTCTCATTAACCTTCCAGAACTGTATAACCCCTAGTCGGGACTATCCTCCTTCGGATCCTGTGAATCCCATGCTAGGGAACTACACAGGAAACTTACCTCAATCACAAAAGTAGTCCTCCCAAGTGGACCCCCCACGCTTGTTTTCCCAGGCTGTAGGAGTACTGTAATCCCTGCTCAGCCTGCTTCCCTCCTGAAGCATACAGAAGAAACTATTCTTCCTATGCCGGAGAATGCTGCGACCCTTTAACAGAGTTTCTCACGTTGGGGTGATGCCCAACCATAAAATTATTTTTGTTGCTACTTCCTAACTGTATTTTTGCTACTGTTATGAGTTATAATGTAAATATTTGTGTTTCTGATGGTCTTAGGCGACCCCTGTGAAAGGGCCAGCTGTTTGACCCGCCAAGGGGTCGCGACCCACAGTTGAGAACAACTGCCCATTCTGAGCTAGAAAGGACCTTTATAAGCCATGTCAATGCTCTCTCTGTTACCATGGTGGCTGGCCACTCAATCCTCTACATTTACTTGAAAAATTATCAGTCCTTTTGTTAGCAATGGGGTGGGCAGGGTGTAGAGGTGAGTGGGGGCATGGGGCTGCTGCAGAGAGAGGTTGGTAGGTAAAGTACAATTCAACTGCTACTGGGGCGCTGAGGCTTGTGACTACATACGAATGGAGATGGCCTCATTCTCAGGCTCTGAGGGGTGTTGGTCTGTGTTTCCACCTTCAGAATTCTTTGCAGTGACTCTACACCTTGACTGTGCATTGGAATTAACCGATTAATAAAACTTTGCAGATACTCTGTGGGGCCTGTGCTCCACCCTAGAATTCTGATGAAATTTTCCAGAAGTGTGACTACATATAGGGTTTTTAAACAAATGTCAGACAGACAGACAAAAAATAAGGTTGAGGCCCAAAGCCTCAGGCCAGGCATAATGATGAGTTATGCCATAGTGGGTAGCAAGCAGGCCCTTCCTGTGTCCTGTCCTGTTCTGGGTAGGTTGGTGGGGTCTGTTGGCAGCCCTTCCGTGCCAGCAAGGGGCTGCACGTGTGGCTCTGTCTGCAGATGCACCCTTGGAGACTTGTCTTGGACAGCCCTAATCCAAGAACACCAGAGAACCAGAACATTGCTTCAGGGAGGCAACAGCTTCTGTTTGCATTCCATATTGTTGGTTACAAGAAACTATAGTTGCAAATGTGGATAACTAACTAGAACAAAGGGTGAAGGAGGCGAGAATGTCTTCCTGGCTTAATGCCCTCTAGGCAATACCTCTGAGCTCTTGTTGACTTGAAACAAAGAGGGGTTTGGGGATATTTCCTTTCTTGGTAGGGAATTTACTGGAGAGAACAAAAAGTAGAAAAGGAAGTGTGCTTCTAGGTGACTATTGACAACATCCATATTCATTATCCACAGACTATGTTAGTCAGCAAGAGTTGTTGTTTTTTTAAAGCTCACTGATGTGGTCTTTCCAAGATGAGCAATAAAGGCATGTTGTGCTTTCTCTAGCACTTGAATTCAACTTTCTCAAAACACTTCGCAGCTATAACTCAGGCTTACAGAGCCTGGGGAGGAGTCAGCCTGCATTTGCTGGTGTTTGCCCGTTCACGGCTCCAAGTCTGATGATGCTAAGGGCAGGTTTGTTTCAGAACAAAAATGACTATGGTTTAGAAGTCTGCTCAATAAATAGGGTATAGGTTAGTTTGGAACCTATTTTTAGTGGCTGAGAGAGGAAGAAAATGTAAGATGACAAAACAGTACACAGTCAAAACCCCATTCCCACCCTGCTTTTATGCACACACAAAAACAAAAACAAAAATAAACAAACAACCCCCCCTCCAAAAAAAAAACCCCAAAACTAGGGATTATGTAAATTCTTTCATGAACTTCCTGGTGAATAGTAGTTCAGTCTTTGCTGGCACATCTGAGCAGCAGAACTCCATGGTGACAGAGGCATCCCCTTTGAGTGACTGGCCAAGTACAACCACCACAGAGTTCTAATCAGTCTTCAAGCCAAATGGTATCACAGTCAGGAGTGAAAGCTACCTGGCTTGGCAAGTACTGCTTGGTTACTGCAGGTCTAAAGGACCTTTTGGAGGCCTCTTGCACTTCTGTATCTCGGAGTCTAGGGCTAACCTATCAGCCACACTGATTTTCTAAGGGGCTGATGCTCTGGCTCCTGACTAATGATACAGCCTAAAGTTTCAGATTCCGGATTTGCCCTTCCTGGCTCTGACTTTGAGCTCTACCGTCTCTGAAATGGTATAACGTCGGTGTCTAGCTCACAGCTGAGGTGAGGAATGGAAGAAAGGCATGAAGGCTTTAGGGTAAGGATGCATATCGTCAACACTGTCATCTGTTGTGATCTTTTTGTCCCCTCTGCAGAACTCACTCCCATGTTCACCTCCCCAGGGGTTCTCTGAGAGCTCTTGGCCTGTCATCCAGCCCTCGTTCAGGATGTTTTCTGCAGAAGCTGCCCAAGTTTTCTCCTGGCTGTAGACTGCTTTGCATGCTATTTACTCAAGGGACTCAAGTTACCCTGCTCAATCACGCCTGTAGGACCAGCTTTCTCTCTCCCTTTGTTTCTTCATCATGGCAAGAGATTAGGGAGAAGAGTGAGGCCATGTGATGGCTACAAAATGGCTTCCAAGTCAGTTCCTCAGGATACCTCTGGTAGTAGGACAGAACTGACTCCCACAAGTTCTGGCCTCCACACATGTGCAGTACTCACACCCACACAAACAAACAAACAAACACATGAAAGACCCAGACACAGTTCCCCCAGAAACCCAAAAGAGCTGAAGGAAGAGATATCTTAAAAATGAGTCGGTTCCCCCTTCCTGGAGAGGGTGAAGTCAGGTGTTTTCAAAAGAACAAAGTCAGGATGTCTGGTGGTAACCGATTAACCACGAGATGCCCCTCTCCAGAGATAACATGACCAGACCCCGGAGATGAGTTGTAAAACTCCTGACAGGGCAAACAGCTAAGCTAAAATAAGACAAAGTCCAGGCCCGGGAAAAACTGGACCAATCAAGGATGGACCCGTACTAACCCCATCCCCTCTAAGAAATTTTATGGGTTTTGCCTATAAAAACTAACTTCCCCAAGAAAGAGTAACTCCTCCCTGCCTCACTGCGCTGAGGCCAGTGAGTGCTTGGGATGAGTTCCCTGTCTCGAAATTTATAACGAAAGTAAACCTTGCCTTTGCATTCTGGTATGCTCGTCCTTGGTGGTCTCTCTGGGGGTCACGATCTGGGCACAACACACACACATATACACACACATATACATACATTAAATCAATACATGTAATTTAAAATTAGCATATGAAAGAAGTCATTTGGCAAAGAGGAAGACAGGAGAGTCTTTCCTATGAAGATTGACTATAATGGATAAAGTACAATTTAAATAATAACCCACGAGGGCCCCAACCCACAGGACCTAGTGCCTATCTCTTGGCTCTGTCCCACTTCCTCTCTTGGAAGGATATCCTTCCATCATAATTGCTCTCTGCTTCTGGTGTTTACCACATTCTTGTTTTAGTTCACAAGAATCCCAATAGGTGTGTACCTGACTCTGATACCCACTGAAAACAAGGAATACCTCCATTCTTCCTCCTACAGCCTTGACTCTTATCAGCATGCAAACGGTGTGGGTGCCTAGGTCTTGGCGAGTCCACCTGCATTGTCATTGTGACCCTAAAATCATCATCCCTTCTGACTTTGGTACTGTGGCTGCATGGCTCCCTAGCCATCTTGGTGGGAGGTTCTATACTGAGGCCCTTCCTTTCTTCACTCCTCTCTCCCTGACACGCCCACTGACTGTGGGTCTTTGATTTAATTCCTGCTGTAGAGATGCTTCCTCTCAGTTGCTATGACTGTACTGGGTGGCCAGACACAGGACTGCTGTATCAGACTCTCATGGTCTGCTCAGCCCCAACGATACCCTGGTATAGCTGGCTTGAGTTATATTGTCTTCTATTGTCGGCAGTTTTTGTTCTGTAGCTGTATACGTTAGGGCTCATATGTTTCTGGGACACACCTTCAAGTTTTTTAAGGCAATTGCCATATTTATTAGAGTCTTATTTTCCCTAGACTACACATCTTTATAATATATTCTGTGATCAAAAGTGTCTCCTCATATGCTACAACTTTAAGGCAGTCATGTTCTGATCGGACACACCAAAGTTTATTATAGTGGATTTTTTTGATTTATAAGAGAGTGGTAAGGGAGATGATTTTTTTTTTTTGAGACAGTGTTTCTCTGTGTAGCTTTGCACCTTTTCCTGGAACTCACTTGGTAGCCCAGGCTGGCCTCAAACTCACAGAGATCCCCCTGGCTCTGCCTCTCGGGTGCTGGGATTAAAGGCGTGCGCCACCACTGCCTGGCTGTTCTGTTTTTTGAGACAGGGTCTCAGGTAGCCCTTGGCTGGCTTGGAACTCAGTATGTAGACCAGACGCTTCAAATTCACAGACATCTGCCTGCCTCTTTTGCCTCCCAAGCACTGGGATTAAAACTGTGTACAACCATGGTAGGTTGTAAGGGATATGTTTTTGATTACTATAGCCTTGTGTGTATGCATGTGTGTATGCTTATGCATGCATGGACATGTATGTTCATATGCATGAGTATGAACAAGTATCCTAAATTATGTAATGTTGGTGCCTGACAGATTTGTTTAAATATACAATTGGCTACTGGGGTACCTGATTTTCCAGTTATCAATATTCCTAACAGTACCTGTGCTAAGTGTTTGATTAGTCAAACGTACTTGAAATGTTTTCTGGTCATCTACCACATTATTAACAACGTGCTACCTCATTTTATTGTACACAGAATCTCAGAAACGGCTGACTTTGTTTTGCTTGGCATTCCTGTAAAGGGGATCTGAGTGGATAACAACCACCTACAGCACCTATGTGGAAGAGGTAGTACCATTTTAGAGTCCTGTTCAATCCTTCCAGTTTCTCTCTGTTTCTGAAAGGTATTGATTGATTAATCAGCTTCTGCGGTGATGACAAGCAGCTCTGGATATTTCAATCAATTACACAGTGCCACTTGTCTCTTGCTGTGGGTCTATTCAAAACTGTGGGTTTTGACTAAATCTAGACTGTGAGTCAGCGCCATAGAGCCATCTTATACTAGGAGTCAGACTGAAGGAAAGATCCGCACCTGATATTTGCTGCTCCCTGGCTTAGTGGAAATGACTCTCTATTGGCTAAAAAAGGCATCCGACCAAGGTCAGAACTGGTGGGTGAGGTGTATTCTCTAGGACAGTTGGTGCTCTGCTCAAGGAGGTAATGACTCAGAGCTCTGACTACATACTGGGCATATTAATGTATTTTTCTTTGTTTTATTTATTTATTTATTTATTTATTTTTACAATGAGGTCTCATGTAGCACAGGCTGGCTTCAAACTCACTATGTAAACTGAGGCTGGCCTAACATCTTCACTCCCAAATCCTGGGATTGGTGTACACCACCACATCTGTATTTTTTTTTTTGAGTCTACTTCCAGTCCCCTCTAACCCCAACCCAAGAATAAACACAAGCTTTTCTATCAGAGACCTCCAAGTTTAAAGAGAGTCTGCTGTGTTCACTTCTGAGCATCTACAATGAATTCCATAAAGATGTAAACATCGATTTCCTTTAATGGCCAGCTTAAACTAAAAGCTTATCTGCTCTAGACACTAAGCAGAACAAAACAAAACCCCGCTAGTTTATCTTAGTTTGCTGGAAGTAAACAATTCTCAAAGGGGGAAAAAAACTTCTGAGGATAATTAATCTTTATGTGGTCTGGGACAGTATTCCTACTTTCGAGTTTCCCATTGGGGTCTGTTCATCAGTACTCTAGGGTAGATGATATGGTCTTAACGCTTCAAGAGAATTCCTGGCATCTTTTAGGAGAAGCAAGAAGCTTGTTAGAGATCTGGCCATTTGGCAGTGAGGGGCCACTGATCTCCTCCCCTGCCTGACAGTTCGCTATCACTCTCCCTCCATTGGCGCCAAGTCCACTGCCTCAGGTCTCTGCTGGGGCCATGTCTCCCTGGGTGTGACATCACCTTCCACCCCCTGCACAGCCTGACGTCACCTCCCACCCCCACTGAAACCAGCTCCAGGGTCTTAGAAGTGTTAGGTGTGGTAGCATTAACAGAGTCAGAATCCAGAAATGAACAATTTCTCCCAGACTCCTCCCTTTTAGGAGAGACAAACCGGACAGAAGGTCACTATCTTTTCATTCCACTCCAGTGAATTTAGGAATTTGTATTAGAATAACAGGGCAGAGGTGTTTAACGAAGTTCTATTATGTACTTAGTTAAAAATAGTTATCATGCACATAAACTACCATAAGACACAGGGTATCAGAAATTTGCACAGAGGGCCTCCAGGGCCACAGGCTCTGTCCTCTGGATCCTCTCACTGGCCTGCCTGCTGGAAAGCAAGTTAGGACTAAACCTGTGGAAAGCTCTTGCTGTTTGGCTGGATTGATCAGTATGAGGAAATTCAGCAAGGGATTAGGAAAGTGGGTGGGAGGGAGGCTGCAAGTCTGATCCCAGCAGTCCCTGCTAGCCCAGTGCGGCTGTGTCCACTCATTAGATCATGCTTCCTGTCAGGTGGCTTCTCCACAGGGCTCCTCTCTCTGTCCCCAAAATTTCTCTCCTCCTACCTTTTTCTCCTTCCTCCTTCTCTCTCTCTCTCTCTCTCTCTCTCTCTCTCTCTCTCTCTCTCTCTCTCTCTCCCTCTCCTTACTTATTTATTATTTCTTCTTGTGACAGAATCATCAGCTATCTGCCCCCAGCTGCTTTTGCCCTTCAGCATGGGCTCAATACCAACAACTCTGCAGGGAGTCTCCAAACTCAGAGCCAGGTTGGAAACCTGGCTCTCAGCCTCCCTAGCATGCTGGTGGCCATTGTTGAACTGTCCATCCCATATAGTGTAAGTCAATCCAATAGCTATCCCCCCACACCCCAAAAGCCACTGTTCCATTAACAAACCCTGTCTGATACAGTGGCTTTTTTTTTTGTTTGTTTTATTTTTTGTTTGTTTGTTTTTTGAAACAGGGTTTCTCTGTGTAGCTTTGGAGCCTTTCCTGAAACTCACTATGTAGCCCAGGCTGGCCTCGAACTCACAGAGATCCGCCTGCCTCTGCCCCCGTGTGCTGGGATTAAAGGCGTGCACCACCACTGCCTGGCTGTGACTTTCTTCTTAATGTAATACTGTAGGTTCCAAAGTATATTTGCAGGTGATGCCTATGGTGGCCATTTGCACAGAATTCTGATCTCACCTCAAAAGAATTGTAGTGGCTATTCTGATATAATGGGACCAGAGAATGTTTGTGCTAATGAGCAATCCAGATCAGCACCTTCACACCACGTGTCACTGAGCTCCAGAAGCCAGTTTATACCCACTTGGGCTGTATGCCCATCTCGGCATGTCCTCACACCCAAGACGGAAACACCAACTGGACTCCTAAGATAGCGAGGGAAGGGTTGGCTTTACTGAAGCCACCCGACAACACAGAGAAACACTGTTACAGACTCAGCAGGACCCACTCCTGGGTGAGATTCCTCTTGCTTCTCCCACGTGCTCGTTGACCTAAAACAGCCGGAGGCTGGCAGTTTATAGTTCTGAGTCTTCAGGAGTCTAGAAAGAAGTCTGTCTCCTTTGCTTTTCCAGCTCAGAGAGCTTAGAGGTCACCTCTTTTCCTTGACTGGTGATCATCAACATCAGCAGCATGGCATCTTCCTCTAACTTCCTGTCCCCCCTTCCTCTTTCCTCCCCTTTTTTCTCACTCAGTATCTGATTCAGGGCACTGAGCATGCTTGGCAAACACTGTACTGCTAAACTGTATCTTCACCTCTAAAGGGTAGCCCAGGCTGGCCTTCAACACTGTACTGCTAAACTGTATCTCCAGCTCTAAAGAGGAGCCCAGGCTGGCCTTAAACACTGTACTGCTAAACTGTATCTTCACCTCTAAAGGGTAGCCCAGGCTGGCCTTAAACACTGTGCTACTAAACTGTATCTCCAGCTCTCAAGAGGAGTCCAGGCTGGCCTTAAACACTGTACTGCTAAACTGTATCTCCAGCTCTAAAAAGGAGCCCAGGTTGGCCTTAAACACTGTGCTACTAAACTGTATCTCCAGCTCTAAAGGGTAGCCCAGGCTGGCTTTAAACACTGTACTACTAAATTGTATCCAGCTCTGAAGGGTAGCCCAGGCTGGCCTTAAACACTGTACTACTAAACTATATCTCTAGCTTTAAAAGTGTAGCCCAGGCTGGCCTTAAACTCTGAGTCCTCCTGTCTCGTCCTCACCAGCACAGTGATTACTGCCATGTTCCATCATAGCCAGCTCTGCCTTTCTTACAAGGACCTTGTGTATAACACGGCCACTAGCAATCCAGGACAATCTATCCACCTCAATAGGTCTAGCCTCATCTCTTCTGCAAACTCCACCTTATTATATAAAGTAGCATACTTACAAACTCCCTGGGTTAGGGCATGGACTTTTATGGGGATGTGACGGTGTTTCGCGTCTGACATATCATCTAAGCACCGCTCTTATCTTAGACATCTCTCTTCCTGTTTCCACATGTACGGCAAATTGGATCCTCTTCTCTCTCCCCACCGCATCAAACTGAACTGGTTCAGCCTTTCTCTATATTTTTTCTCTAAAACTTTGCCCTTTATGAAAACTAAATCCCCCCTCAAAAGTAAGCCTGGTAGGCATGTTGACACAGCTGTTTTCAGAGTTGGGGGTGTGAGGTGACTTACTAGGGACACACACAATAGTGACATATCTCCTGATGGGTTAATGTTCGCTCTGCTGCTTATTCAAGGTGAGTGACACAGTCTTTCTTTGCCTTGTGTGATGCTGCTCTGACGTCAGGTCTGAGGAGAAGGGCATTCACTCACCCAGCTGTCTGTCTGGTGATTCCCTTCCTCCTTTGATGATCTAATTAAGCTTCATATTCGGTGAGCTTCCTGATCATGTGCTTGTGTCTTCAACACCGTCATAACAGTTTCCTGCTCTTCATAAGGAAAGCATGCTGGATGCTGCCATAATTTTTGGTTTTAGACAATGGCATAGGAACTTTGGATATCACAACATGGATCCCTTGAAGTTTGCCTTGTCACACGCTATATGCAGATTTTGGTGTTTTTGTAACCTTTTTAGTAGTAAGGCAGACTGTTCTATTATCACAGGTTCTGGCAAATCTACTTTCCTTATAGGCTGTGTTAGCCTATGGCAACATGTCAAATTCTAGACCATTCTGAGAGTCACTAAATGCTGTTTCTGGAAGAGGAAGAGTAAAGGGCTACTGGTTCGAAGGTTAAGTGTGCCTGCTCAGGACAGGAGATCATGTTGGAAGGGATCTACACCCTCGGGTGGAGGGTGATCTCAGTTGCCGTTCCTCAAACGCTTTGCTCCTTTTGTTTGTTTTAAACAAGGTCTCTTAATGGTCTGAAACTTGGAACTTTCCAAGTAGGCTAGGCTGACTGGCCAGTGAGCCCTCGGGATCCGCCTGCCTCTTCCTTCCCAGTGCTGGGACTGTGTGTCACCATGACAGGCTTTTGTTGTCATTACATGTACATGGTGGAATCAGACCAGACCCTCAAGCTTGCAACTGAGCTATTTCCCCCTCCTGACACACTGATTGCCTTCCCAGGCTCAGTGGGCTCTGTTTCCCTATGGGAGCTGAGGGAAGGGAGGAGAATGAGCCAGTAGTGTTTCCTAAGGCTCTTCCCAGTGACAAGTGGTCTTGAAGAGCATTCCTCTTCTGAGTCAAGCAGGCACATCCCAGGCGGGAATCTTCTAAATACATTTGTTCCTGGTATTAACCAGTTGACGTCCTTATGGATGCTTGGGGAAAACCCGTATGCAGAGACATCCCTGTGGCTGCACAGCCTGGCTACTCTAAAAAGAAGCTCCCTCCGAAGTCCACAGTTGTAATTTGGGTGACAGACTTAGTGCCTCTGGCTTTGGAGTTCACATGAGAAACCACTCTGCTTCTCTCTGTTCACTGTAGATACTTTGGATGTTGCAGCTGTGGAGTCTAGTCACCTGTCTTTTTGAGATTCCTTCCACTATCCTCAAAAAATAAAATAAGATTAAAAAAAATCTAGCATTCTAGAGCCAGTACTTGAAGCCAGATAATTTCAATGAGACAGATCCTTTCTGTTTTTGTGATCCAACAATAAGGATATAAATGAATCTTAAATTATGTATGCTCTGTGAGCTTTTCAGTTCTCAACAAAGGCTGACTCTTCCACACCAGCCCAACTCTGCTCCTGGCCTATGCTGTTCTTGACACACACTGTTTGCCTTGCTGGGCTCAGTCGGTTTCTATAAACATTCATAAGCTCCTGGCATTGTGTGTGCAAGGTGCAGAGATAAAGCCAGGAGAATGGGCCCTCCCCCCAGGGTTTCCAGGCTGGCTGGGGAGACAGATGTGAGGTGACCCTTCAGTGTGATGCTAGCACACGACCTGCTGGACTGTAGCCCTTTCCCCTGCTTATCGCCTTTCATGACTGTCTCCCCCGTCTTCTGAATCCAACCCCACACCTCCATGCTCCTCTGGAGCTCAGTTTCGACTCATCCATCATTAAACGTTACGTTAACCACTTGAACCTCCTAGTCTCTGGTCTCCTATGGAACTAGCTCAGTATACAGTCTTAAATTGTCTTGTGCAGATTGTCAGGCACTTGGGGGCTAAGATCGCTTCAGTCTCTCCACTGATTTTGTATCACAAACAAAACAAAAATGCAAGTTCTTGCCATGACTCCAGGGTGCTACACAGTGTGTTGGCTGTCCTCTTCATTTCTGAGTTCATCTCTTACTACCTCATCTCTTGGTTTAACCACAGATGGTTTAACACATGCTGAGCCTTATTTCCTGTCTCTGAAATTTCTTGTCCTGGGTCTTTGCATGGCTCATCCCTCTGCTGACCTGTTACTTCTGTAGTGATTTTAGCTCTGCCTCAGCTGAAAGTGGTCCTGGTATCCTTGTACTCTATTATCTACCTATTGTCTTCTTCTTCTTCTTCTTCTTCTTCTTCTTCTTCTTCTTCTTCTTCTTCTTCTTCTTCTTCTTTCTTCTTCTCCTTCTCCTTCTCCTTCTTGCCCTTCTCCTCCTCCTCCTCTTCTTTCCCCATCTGTCTGTCTGTCTATCTATCTATCTATCTGTCTATTTATCTATCCATCATCTATTTTTCTGTCTTTGCATCCATCCACCCACTCATCCATGCATTCTTTCTCCATCTATTCACCTACCCACCTCTTCATTCACTTTTAAGCAAATTATCCTGTTTCGACACTTATTTAAGTGCCAGTGTTTTTATTATCTGTCTCCTCCTTCTAGACTGTGAACTTGAAGGCATAGCCTTTGCTAAATCTCCAGTAATTAGAGCAGGCACTCCTGCACAGTAGGCAAATGTCAAGTATTTGTTTCTCCACATGACTGGTTTTGCCACAGTACACAAGGGAGTACTGAGCACAAATTTATTTCCTCATAACTTCCTGCGGTAATTTGTAATGATCTCTGCTGTGCTGAGACATTTTACAGTGTCAGATGCCTGTCTTTGTTGACTAGTCTAGGCACCAATTCAGAGAACTCAAAACAATAAAAATCATCTGGTTCAAGTCGCAGAGTTTACAAATGAAAAAATTCTCTTTTCTTTGGATTCCACAATTTCTTTTGAGAAATGGAATTATCTGGAAACACTATGTCTAGTTATAAATGAATTATCTCTATATGACTTTTATCCTCTTATATTCATTAAGTCAAGGGAAGCTTGAATAAGAACTACACAGGTATGAATATAAAAACCTTTAATATTAAAATATTTAAATTTAACTAAATTTAGAATTACATTTTTGAATAGATATCCCACGCAGCTCCTTGGAAACTTTGGGTTTTTACCCAATCATTGTGGCAAAAACCTTATAAACCATAGTGTATTCAACATGGAAGAGAAGTCATTTTAAAAATCTTTAGTTTGCTTTATTCTTTTTCATCTGGGGGAAAATAACAGGAGGATTTAACAGTTTAAGAATTTATAGCCGGGCGGTGGTGGCGCACGCCTTTAATCCCAGCACTCAGGAGGCAGAGCCAGGTGGATCTCTGTGAGTTCGAGGCCAGCCTGGGCTACACAGTGAGTTCCAGGAAAGGCGCAAAGCTACACAGAGAAACCTTGTCTCGAAAAACAAAACAAAAAACAAAAAATAAGAATTTACAATATTTTTGAAGAATGAAGATATACATTGAATTTTAGGGATGCTTTTCACATCTAGCTTTTATAGTGTTCTTTGAGAGATGAGAGATAGAGAGGAGAATCCCCAGAAGCCCATGGACCAGCTAGCCTGTCATACACACTGGTGAGCAGCAAGAGACAGCATCTCGAACAAGGTGGACAATGGGGACCAGCACCCTAGGCTGTCCTTTCCCCTCCTCGTAAATGTTGTGACCGACCGCCCATGAATGCACCCTCACACCCACACAGAGACATACAAGGAGAATGAAACATTAAGCGACTATTAAAATTCTGTTCTAAAAGTAACATCTTGGCATGTGAAAAGTCACTCAAGATACATGATATGGAAAAAACCACAGCAAAAGGCTTGGAACTTGGCCATAAAGTGTGAGCCAGCTCCAGTCTCTCCTTCAGAAGGTGCCACGATATTAAAAGTGGGGACCTATGGCCGTGGGACTAGGAGGGGTCTATGTATGCATCTTTTCTGTGGTTGGTATAGATTTCTACAAAATGAGAAAAAAATGTAACCCCTGACTTTTGGTGGTTTGACTTTAAGGTCAATATATACAATTATCTTATATATTAAATAATAGTAAGATTGAATTTCGACATTCTCCTGGGTTTATGACATTCAGAGCAACACTCCTGTGATGCGGGGCAGCAGTGGTGTGCACGTGCTCAGGGGTAAACAACCTGGTACTCTTGTGTACTGTCTTGCAAAGTTATGCTTTCCAGTTCAGTAAGTTGGATGTGTTCAATGCGTTTTTGACAGAACATTGCTAACTTAGGAAAGGTTCACTGGGATGTATCTCCACCACAGCAGAGAGGCATCTGTATTTAATTGAAAACAAACCACAGATGCCTCCAAGGGTAACACGCACATTCCTGCTCCTGATGGTGGCCCCAGAGGATGTTTGTATCTCCTGGTTCTGGAGTTCTGCTTCCATGCAGCTCCATCTTGGCAAACTGGCTTCGGGTCTGTGCTCTCCACTGCTGCATGAAGTTCAGAACAGCAACGTCACTGGGAGGACAGACTCTGTCCAGTCTCAGGACTTCAGTGTTTTAGAGTGTGGTTTTCTTTCTCTTCATGTTGATGATGACTAATTTAATAAATTCATTGAGTGCTCTAAGAATTCTTGTTGCAGAATATTATTTTAAGATGTGTTACTTTTGTTTATGTTGCATTTGTTTAACTCTATGAAGCTGTGTTACTGTGCCTGTCTAAAACACCTGATGGTCTAATAAAGAACTGAATGGCCAATAGCAAGGCAGGAGAAAGAATAGGTGGGTCTGGTAGGCAGAGAGAATTAATAGAAAGAGAAAAAGGAGAAGGAATAAGAGAGGAAGGAGGAGGACTTCAAGGCCAGCCACCCAGCTACACAGCCAGATGTGGAGTAAGAAGGAAAGAAAAGGTATACAGGAATAGAGGAAGATAAAAGCCCAGAGACAAAAGATAGATGGGATAATTTAAGTTAAGAAAAGCTGGCTAGAAACTGTACAATAAAAAAGAAAGCATCTTCAACAAATGGTGCTGGCATAACTGGATGTCAACAAGTAGAAGAATGCAAATAGATCCATATCTATCACCATGCACAAAACTCAAGTCCAAATGGATCAAAGACCTCAACATAAATCCAGTTACTCTGAACCTGATAGAAGAGAAAGTAGGAAGTAGTCTTGAATGCATTGGCACCAGAGACTACTTCCTAAATATAACACCAGTAACACAGACACTGAGAGCAACAATTAATAAATGGGACCTCCTGAAACTGAGATGCTTCTGTAAGGCAAAGGACATCATAAATAAGACAAAAGGACAGTCTACAGAATGGGAAAAGATCTTCAACCTCATATCTGACAGTGGTCTGGTCTCCAAAATATATAAAGAACTCAAGAAACTAGACATCAAAATACCAAATAATCCAATGAAAAAATGGGGTACAGATTTAAACAGAATTCTCAACAGAAGAATCTCAAATGGCCAAAAGACATTTAAGGAATTGCTCAACATCCTTAGTCATCAGGGAAATGCAAATCAAAAGGACTCTGAGATAGCATCTTACACCTGTCAGAATGGCTAAGATCAAAAACACTGATGACAGATTATGTTGGAGAGGATGTGGAGTAAGGAGAAAACTCCTCCACTGTTGGTGGGATGCAAACATGTACTTTGGAAATCAGTACGGTGGTTTCTCAGAGAATTGGGACTAGATCTACCTCACGACCTAGGACTACCCTTATTGGGCATATACCCAAAGGATGCTCAATCATACCACAAGGTCACTTGCTCTACCATGTTCATAGCAGCATTGTTCATAATAGCCAGAACCTGGAAACAACCTAGATACCCCTTAACAGGAGAATGGGTAAAGAAAGTGTGGTACATTTACACAATGGAGTACTACTCAGCTGTAAAAAACAATGACATTATGAAATTTGCAAGCAAATGGATGGAACTAGGAAAAGTCATCCTGAGTAAGGTAATCCACATCCAGAAAGATAAACATGGTATGTACTCACTCATAAGTGGATATTAGATGTAAAACAAAGGATAATCAGACTACAACCCACAGCTCCAGAGAAGCTAGGTAACAAGGAGGACCCAAAGAGGGATGCATGGATTGCTCTGGGAAGGGGAAAGAGATGAGATCTTCTGGGTAAACTCGGAGGACGGACAGTAAAGGGGAGGGCATAGGGAATGAAAACATGAAGGGATGGGATGGTCGTTTTGGGGGAGGGTTGGAGTGGGAGAGCAATGAAAGAGATATCTTGATAGAGGGAGCCATTATGGGGCTAGAGAGAAACCTGATGCTAGGGAAATTCCCAGGAATCCACAAGGATTACCCCAGCTAGGACCCTTAGCAATAGTGGAGAGGGTGCCTGAACTGACCTTCCCCTACAATCAGATTGGTGAACACCCTAACTGTCGTCATAGAACCTACATCCAATAACTGATGGAAGCAGATGCAGAGACCCATATCCAAGCACCAGGCTGAGCTACAGGAGTCCAGTCGAAGAGAAGGAAGAGGGATTATAGGAGCAAAGAGGTGGTGCTCAAGATCACGATGGGGAAACCCACAGAGATAGATGACCCGAACTTGTGGGAGCTCATGGACACTAGACTGACAGCTGGGGAGCCTGCATGGAACTGGACTAGGACCACTGTATGTGGGTGACAGTTGTGTAGCTTGGTCTGTTTGTGGGACCCCTGGCAGTGGGACCAGGATCTTTCCCTGGTGCATGAGCTGACTTTTTGAAGCCCATTCCGTATGGTGGGATGCCTTGCTCAGTCTTGATGTGAGGGCAGGTGTGTGTGGGGGCTTGGGCCTGCCTCAACTGAATGTGCCAGGCCTTGTGGACTCCCCATGGAAGGCCTTACCCTTTCTGAGGAGCAGATGGGGGGTTGGAGAAAATAGGGGTGGTTGGGAGGAGGGGAGGGAGGGGGAACTGTGGTTGGTTTTTTAAAATGAATAAAAATAAATAAATAAACAAACAAATAAATAAAAAGAAAAACTGGCTAGCAACAAGTCAAGCTAAGGCTGAGCATTTATAATTAAGAGTAAGGCTCTGTGTGTGATTTATTTGGGAGCTGGGTGGCGGGCCCCCCAAAAGTGCAAAAACAAACAACAACAAATTCTAGCTATCCTCCACAAGATACAAAACAAACAAGCAACTGTGCCCCCCTGGCACCGTGACCCCCAGAGACTGCCACACTTTCGGTTCTGTTCTCCATGACTTGACAATCACTGGTCCCTCCGTTCTGCCACGACTCCCTTTGCTGAAGACATCTGTTGCTTCTATTTGGCGCTCATCTCCCTCAAGTCCTCTTCTTGACACTCTCATTTATTAATTAAGATTTGGATTTCATCTCGGAGCTCTGAAAGCCATGGCTGTGTGTGCATGTCCATGTGCATGGCTGTGTGTGCATGTCCATGTGCATGGCTGTGTGTGTGCATGTCCATGTGCATGGCTGCGTGTGCATGTCCATGTGCATGAGGTCACTGTGTTGGGAGTAAGTTCTTGGATCCGTTAACGTTTTTCACCAGTTTTAGGGAGAAGTGCCTTACTGTTGGCTCACTTCCAGTCCTCACTATGGTGTCTGCAGTGTATAGAGTCACGCGAGCATGCAGAGGACAGCACGTATCCACATCTAAGCATTTCCCCACAGTGCTTAGAATAGCTTTGCTGAAACCATAAGCTAAAGCCCCAACCCATCCTCCTCCCAACTGTCTGAGGAGAGAAGCTGAGATTGTAGGTGTGAAGGGCCCTGCCAACCCAGCCGGGTGCACCCATTCCTCCTCTGTTGAGTCTCTTCTATATGACAAGGCCGTGTAGACTACTGTCAGGCCAGCTCAAGATGAGCCCACAGGGCTGTGCTCTGCAAGCAAAGGGACGTGTGAGCTCCGGTCCTGTCTGTAAGAGACAGTTTTCCAGGGCTGAGGGAGTGGGAAGACGGACACGCCAAACTGCAACTTGTATTTTGACAACTAAAACATCCCAACTAATAAGCCTCCGGGTTTGGACGTGGTCCTGGAAATACTTAATGTGTTCTCCCTGCCCGTGTTTTGGGTTCACCTCTTTGCCATTCATTTAGTTGGAAATCCCCAAACTAAAAAAAGGATAAACTGGATGAACTGTTCTTAGGACACATCACAGGACTAAAATATCTAGTTACTCTGAAGTCTGGGTCTCGTGTTCTGTTGCAAGAAGATGAAGGACTGAGACAGACCGGGAGAGACTGTCTTTTGATGAGGTGAAAACTGGAGCAGTTAGTGGTGACACATCTGAAATGCAAACCATAGTGCTTAAAACAGAGGGTCGTAACTCTTGATCTCCTGTATTTGTTCATCTGCGGTCCACGCATTTGTTGACTTCTATGTACCAGATGCTGCCTGTATCTTAGGTGGTGCTAAGCTAGAGAATAGCTTCACTTTGGGTGATGATTACAATAAACACATACACACACACACACACACACACACACACACACAAATGCACTCACATACACACACTCGCATACACATGTGCACACACACACACACACACACACACAGGCACATACACACTTCCAACAATCCTAGGAGAGATACTGTTTTTATCCACTCTCAAATTAGAGATCAAAACTCTGAGAGAACAGTTTAGACCCAGGTTGAAAGTCCTGCAGCTCCTGAAGACAGGGGTGTGGTATGAAGCACACAGAGGTTCGAGTTCCAGGATGATGAAAAACTTTCCATGCTGTTCAATATGGCTTCCACTAGCCACGTGTGGCAATTAAGCCCTTGACATGTGGCTAATGGTGCTGAAAACGGGATTTTAAATTTTACTTAATTTTAGTTACAAGATATGCCTCAGAGATACAAAGCCACTGCAATACAAATGAATATTGCAATTAGCCATGAATTGTTTGTATATATAAAAATTGTGTCTATATTGTTTTATAGAATAAGAATGCAATAATCTTACACTTAAGAGTTGCACACACCCTAACTAATCCCTGCAAAAAAAAAATAATAAAATAAAAAAAAAAGCAGCAGCCGACTAAACCACTGGAAGGAATGGTGCAGTGGACTTGCTGAGGCAGAGTCGCTAGAACCCCTCCAGTGGTCCAGTGGGAGGACCTGGACAGACGCTCGCTTGCTGGTACCATGCCTGCTGCCCAAGTGTGAGGACCCGAGTTCAATCCCCGAACCCATGTAAAAAGTGGGCATGGTGGGGTGCTTATAACCCCAGTGCTGGGAAAGCAGATCCCTGGAGTAAATGAGTCGGAGAGAGAGTGAGAAAGATACCCCTTGACCTCTGGTGTCCACTCTTCCATACACACACACACACACACACACATACACACACACACACATGCACACACAAACACACACAGATGCATACACACATTCCTGCACATGCGCACAAACACACACACGAACATGCACATACACACATGAATATGCATGCACACACATATCTTATACAGATACAGACATGGACATACATGCACTAGCATGCACACATGTATACACACGCACACACATACCATACACTAACAATGCAGTGTTTATGAAGTACACTAAGACAAAGCCCAATGTGATGAGTATGCCTGTAATTTAAATTTATATAGCCACATGTGGCCGGTGGCTGTTCCACTGGATGGCAAAGCTGTACAGTGTGTGCTTAAACACTGCAGAGCTAACATCAGAAAGATGTTGGCATCCTTTAGGAGAGGGCACTGAGCACATGGACAGCTGGAGGACTGAGCCAAGCGAGGTTCCCAAGTTAGAATGCAGAAGAATCAGGGCACAGCTTCTAGAACCACATGCTCTGTCCACTGGCTGTGTCCCCCGCCACCCCCTACCCCCCCCTCCCCCCGCAATCCTCTCTCCTGGCTCTTTCCAAAGAGATCTGAAATCATACCTTTCCTCTTTCGCCCTTATCCAACAGTCTCTTTCCCTTCCTCTATTATTAATGCAGTAACAGTAGAAGAGTGTGCCGTGGCAGATGTGTGTGGGGCTGCGAGGTGGCCCTGTCAACCGGCCAAACGGACATTAAATCATGTTTTAATATCCTAGGGGTTCATCGCAGGCTGTCCTTGGCTGCATCTTTCTTCTTGGCTATTCTTTCTCTGGCCTGCTCCAATCTACTTCACTTGAGACAGCTATATATCATATCATAACCTAACAAAGTAGGCCTTGGCTAAAATTGCTGAATTTATATTCTTCTCAGAGCTGGCTCCTTAAGTTTCCTCCCCCTTGTCAAGAGAGCTTTCTCCTGTTAGGTTTGTGTTAGATAATATTATTATTCCAGAAAAAGGACATAGAATGGTTTGTGGATTGGTGGACGAGCATCTTTTCCTAAGTGCCCTTCCAAACTTGACTTGTTGAGTCAAGCAAGTGTCCTGTACCCAACAGCCTGCTCTTATCAACATGTGAGCAGCTTTCCTCTGCCTTCCCTTAGTGACTTAGAAGTTGCCTGAGTAGGAGACCTTGCTTTAATCATGGCCATAAACAGAGAAAAGGAACACAAATACCAGTTCACCCAGGATGAAGCACCGAGGCTCTCCCTTTTGGCATTAGAAGAGAAGGAAATCTTCACTTCAGATAGTAGCCTGCCCATCTAATCACAAAGAGCGATCACCGTTGTATCTAGAGACAAAGACACTCACCCGGCTCCCAGACAGACTGGGAAGAATCTAGTTACTTGGGAACGAGGAGCACGCCAGTGTTTCCAGTGACCTGGAAAGTAGAACCGGTTGGAAAGTGGCTGGAGAAAGTGACTGAGGAGGGCTGACTTTCAAGTCAGAGAAGGGGCATTTGCATGCCCATGTCCCCCATGCTGTCAATTCCTCTCTGAAACATTGTAAACTTGGTGGCTTGGAAGGCAGATTGACCTGCAGGAGTGCAGCTATTCTGCTGGTATGTCAAAATCCAGAACCGTGATATCAATCAGGAGGAATCAGTTCAGAAGATGCAGACCTGGGAACCATAAACAAGAGAGAGCATGTGGTGTTTGCCTTTCTGGGTCGGGGTTAGTTTACTCAGTATAATATTTTTCCGCTCCATCCATTTACCTGAAAATTTCATTATCTCACTTTTTTATGGCTAAGCAGAATTTCCTTGTGTATATATGTACGTACACACACACACACACACACACACACACACACACACACACATGTACATATCCTGGGGAAGTAAAAAGGGACAGTGAGGGTGTGGCGGGAAGTAACTGGTTGAGTAGCAGGCAGCAGGAGCTGGAGGGGAATGGGGAAAGTGGGCGGGGCTTAACTGCGGAGAGCAGGACAGATGTGGGGGGAGAGAAGAAGGATAGATAACGCTGAGGATGTTTAGAAAATGCATAGTGAATCATATTAGTTTATGTTTGCTTAATACTACATATAACACGTATACACACACACACACACACTTAAGTGAAGTTACTCCACCTGGGGTAATAATGCTCTATCAATCTAACAAAAACCCCAGCACCAGGCCTGGTACTTTCAAATTGTTGGTTAGGCGAGTCCAAGAGATCCCTAAACAATATAGGCTATTTCTATTACTCTGGGTTGCCTCCCAGAACTTGAAGACAAGTCCCTATTGTTGATGACACCACACACCTTGGGCACAGGACTTGGAGGAATCAGCACCTGACCTGGAAGCCTCCTCCATCAAGGCTGGCTCCCATAACAGCAGAAGGTGCTGTGCAAGCTGACAAGTGAGAAAAGCCATGAAGAGTCCTCCCCAGCTTTGTTTAAACCTCAACAATGGCCACTATGGCAAGATGTCCTCAAAGGCGCCATAGTGGCGTCTTTGTCTTGGCAGCAATCAATGACCATCTAATTGGATTTAAAGCCTGCTCAAAAGGAAGGACGTTATGTCTGGTTCTAAACCTAGCTTTACTATGTCACTTTCCGAAACCATAGGGATAAATATTTAGATTAACTGCCTTCTAATTACTTATCTCTATGCCCACAGATAAGTCTTGTATCAAAGAACTTTTTTTGAAACAGGCATAGATCATTATAGAAATTCACAAGTGGTCAAAATGAGGAGAACTGACTGTGGGTGCCTATCCCCAACTGATACATCAAAAACTCATCGAAGGGTGGAAGAGAGTGTGTGCACCAGTTGACATGCCAACATGGATGGGGGAAGCTCTCAAGGTACCCCCTTCCTGCCTGGGTGATGCCCTTAATGACTGCTCTGAGAGAGAGAACCAGTCTTTCCCAGGGAGACCCTCCTAACTGGTTATCTACTATCAAGTGGTTAGCCCTAAACCATATAAATATGAGCAACACTAAATGGACTCAGCAGGTGGTATTTTATAGTAATAAGTGTGTGTGTGACTATAACAATTAAAAAAAAAGAGACCGTGCATTTGAGGAGGTGTTGAAGAGAGGAGAGGGAGAGGTGTGATGATATAAAAACAGTCTTCATATATGAAATGCTCAAGAAAGTAAGACACTTAAAAGAGAAGTAATTGGCTCTCACAGTGGCAGAAATGGAGCAGGAGAAAGGGCTACGGAGACATCTGTAATTGGGGAGGTAGCTCACTGTAAAGTACTCTCCTCCCACGCGTGAAGGCCTGGGTTTAATACTCACCACTGAAAAAGAAGAGACAGGGAATGTAGCACTATACTTTCAAATTTTTAAATGTATCATTATGCGTGTGTTCACAAGCATGATGTGTGTGTATGGAGGTCAAAGGTTATTGCATCGATCTTAGCAGCTCCCATAACATAACAATCTACTTAACTAAAGATGTACTTATCTAGAGTCAAAAATGTGCTGAGGATATGGGCATGCAAACCACGGTTCTTCTAGAAGATGCTTTCCATCCTCCTGCCTGGTGCTTCTGGGTGTGTTAGTGTGAATTAAAAGGTCACCCGCGCATTTTGTAAATCTGTGGTTTGTCTCCATAATTCAGGATGCAGAAGTTCTGCATTACTAAGGAGCTTCCCGAAGATGCCTGTGTCGGTACAGTTGGTCTGCATGAACAGCAGGCTGTGCCCACCTCTGGGCCATCACAGGAGCTATTTACTCTGCTTATCTTGTTTCCCCGACTCTTTGCTTAGCACAGTAGTTCCCATGCCTGGCGATACCTGAGAATCACCCAGGATTCTGCAGCCCAGTGCTTGCATCTGGGGTCTAGGAACCAGCGTCTGAACGAAAACCACTCGGCTGACTGTTGGGATGGCTTGGCAGAGCGGCTCCGAGCATCCTGAGCCTCACTAAACACCTTCTGGACGCAGTGAGGCTGGCTTAGCCACCACGGGAGATGTTTAGAGCACCCTGCACTTTTCCTTGAGAGACTTCTCGTGACAGACCAGGTGTGCTACAACCATTAGCACCTGTGTCTTAGTCTCCGTGTTCTCTGAGCTGTGTTTATCTTGGAAACTGTGGTATTTCTGGTGCCAAGCAAAGGCCCACTGCCACGTTAGTGTCACCGGGACACAGGAATGAATGAATGAGTGGACATACAGTGAGAACCTTACAGCTGTTCTCATTCAATGTTCGTGAGTCTAAGAACTACAGACTAACATTTCTATCTCCCATAAGAAAAAGGGCATTTGCAGTGTATATCAGTCAGAGCTCCCTAGAGAAACAGAACCTATAGAATGAACATCTATTTGAAGGGGTTTTACTAGATTAGCTTACACAAAACTGTTTGGGTAGACCTACAGTGGTTGTCTCCACACTGCAGGGGCTGAGACCCTTGTTCTGTTCCTCTGGCTTCATGATACAGAAGTCCCAGCTTTGTGCTGAAGACCTGGGGGATACCCAAGGAGCCACTGGTCTTCAGTCCACACTGGAAGCTGGGAGAAACTGCTGTTGATGTCCCTGAAGGACAGCAGCAGCAGTGGGAGGCAGTGGGATTAGAGTAGAGGAACTCCCCAACAGGGTAGATGAACTGACAGAAAAATGTGAAGGCAGCGAGGCAAAGCTTCCCCCTCAGGCCTCCTTTTTTTCTGGCTGTCACAGGAAGTGCCACCTACATTTAGGGTGGGTCTTTCCAAGTAAACTCATCTAGTCAAGAAAATCCCTTTTCCTCCTACTGGGTTGCCTTGTCCAGCCTTGATATGATGGTGTGTGCCTGGTATTATATTAGCATAGTTTGCCATATTTGGTTACTCTCCTTGGGAGGCCTGCTCTTTCCTGAGAGGAGACCCAGGGGATGGGGTGGCTCTGGAGGAACGGGGAGGTGAGGGGAAGAGACTGGGGGGATGAGAGGGAATGGAAACTGTGGTCTGGATATAATATTTGTGAGAAGAGTAAAAAAATTAAAAAAGAAGACAATCCCTGACAGGTGCACCCCTGTGCTTATCTCTTAGTTCACCCTTGACCCAGTCAAGTTGACAGTCAGGCTTAACCATTTCATACAGAGGCAGTGGCCCAGTCAATGATGACACACATGAGCCCAGCCTCGAAGCCAGCCTTCTGAATGACAGGCTTGTCCTCTCTGCTTCCTCTTGGATGCTCACTACAGCTTTTATAGAGTCCAGGCTGGGGACATTTATTTAAATGTCCCAATGTGATACTTGTTATGATTGCAGAAATTAAGAATGCCAACAGCTTGCTCCACCTGGCATCCTGGGGAGAGGCACTTAGCTTGATGAGTGCATCTTGTAGGAGTAAACAGTGGTCCCCCTAGTGACCTCCAGGTTTTTAACTTGAGCAGGGGAGAAAGTGCACCTAGCTGAATCAGCTGAAAGCCACGTTTCTCAAGCCCACTGAGGTTCAGGGGTCTGGATGATCGCAAGAACCGGAAGGCAACTATGCTTTCCACGAGGACTATAATTCCTGGGGCAGAGGCTGTACAAGTGAAAGCTTCAGTCTTGAAAAATGATAAAAGCTAGGCTGCCGTGGCTTCACCTGTTGGCAATATTATATGCAGAGTAGAAAAGACAGAGACCCTGGGCTGTAATGAAAGAATGCTTGTGGCTGGGCATGTGTGTATAATGAAGGGTTGATCTGAAAACACTTCAGTAGTTCTTCAGTTCTGTTGGCCTCAACACGTGTGAGTAAGCATGAAACTATGCATGTAATAGGCACCCCTACTTTGAAGTAAAACATGTAGATAACATAACCTTCCCACAGTCATTAACTGAGAAAACTCAATATGGTCCATTTATTGCAGACTAGCAGGCAAATGATTTATAGTACACGTACTCTCCAAGCTGTAAATGCTCAAGCACAATTTAATGATCACTTAGGGTGTGGGTTGTTGGTGGCTCAAATGCTACTGCAACGGCTTGTGGGCGAAGTATTTTTCTGAGATAGTAAGCAATTGCAAATTTCCAAAGTAAGCCCAGTGTGGTCTTTTCATTGATTTGCATGTTAGGTATCACATTCATTCAGCAAACACAAAATTTTAAATTGAAGTATACTCTACAAAATCTCCCCCCCCTCCGTGTGTGTGTGTGTGTGTGTGTGTGTGTGTGTGTGTGTGTGTGTGTGCGTTGCAGTCACACACATGACACAGGAGAGCTACCTTGCTGGTTTTGTGTGGGTTCTGAGGATCCAAACATAGGCTTTCATTCCTGTGTGGCACTGATCCATCTCACATTGACTTTTTTTGAAGCGTATCACCCGTCTCCTCTTGGTGTACTCCAAGAGTTGTGTTATCGTTGCTGTATCTAATCTCAGAATATCTTTACTGCCTGCGAAGGAAACCCATACTTCCAAGCAATCAGAACTCACTACTCCTTCCTCCAGTTGCCTGACCACTAACCTCCTTTGGCCTTTGTGGATTTGCTATTTTGAACATTTCACACAAATACAATAATAAATTGTGTGACCTTTTGGATCTTTCACTCATCAAAATGATCATCCAGCTCATACATGTTTAATTATGAATCAGAGATTCATTTCTTTTTATGGCTAAGGTCCATTATATGGATTTACTATATTCTGTTAGTCTATTCATTAGTTGGGATAATCTGTGTTGCTTCACTTATTATTCATAATAAGATATGAGTTATTACTTGTAGCACTATGCTTGTGAATATTTTGCAGTTGGTGTGTGTGTGTGTCTGTGTCTGTGTGTGCTGTGTCCCCAGAGGCTGGAGGAGGGTGTCCTATCCCCTGGAGCTGCAGTTGCAGGTCATCGTGAGTGGCCTAATGGATGGAAGAGGTTGGGGACAAAACGCCAGTCCTCTGGAAGAACAAGCGAAGCCATTATTCTGGACCCTGGATTTCTAATTTAAAATCTCTTGGCTATTAACCAGGAGTGGAATTGCTGCGTCATATGGCAATTCTGTGTTTAACACGTTGTTGAGGAACTGTCAAACTGTGCTTCAAGGCAACAGCACAATTTTACAGTTTTCCCATTTCCTCCTTAGTTATATTTATTATTTAGTATTTTAATTATAATCGCCCTGGTGGGTGTGAAGCCCTTTCTCATGGTGGCTGTGACTTTCCTCTTCTTAATGACCGATGCTCTGAGTCCTCTCCCGAGTGTGTCCATCTGTCATTTAACATGCGTTTTTGGGGAAATGTTTATTCAAATTCTTCATCCAGGTCAAAACTGGGTGGTTTGCCATGCATTGTGTTGTTGGGTATGACCATCCATTGTGTATTTGAGATGCAGTATTCTTTTAAGATATAAGATTTGCAAATATTTTCTTTTATAATGAGATTTGTCTTCCTACCTTTCTGATGGTTTCATTTGCGATTCAGTTTTTTTTTTTTTTTAATTCTGTGCTTGTACAGTTTACACACTATTTTCGTTGGTGGTTTAATGACCTTGCTTCTCCAATCCAGGACCATGCAGATTTACGCCTTTGCTTCCAGCCTTTCTTTGTCCGGGATGGTGTGGGCGTGGCTAGGAGTGATTAGAATCCTGATTATGTTACTTCTTCAACTGCACTGTTAGGACGTCAGTAATGCGATTCAGAAAGGTTGAAATGAAATAAAGCAGGGTTCAGATGGCGCTCCTGGCTCATTAAGCTGAGAACTATGGGCTTTGCAAGTTTATTAATTTGATGTTTTCCATTCTGCCTCTGCTTCATTTCAGCAGAGAGCCTCGTGTTCAGTCTCTTCTTCCCCCTTTTCTGCCCACAGTCGGTGTACCTTCAGAGTCCAGCCTGGTTACCCTTTCTCAGGAGCCTTGTGCAATGCCCTGATACACAAGAATAATGTCCCACCCTCAACCGTCTCTCCCTCTCCAGCCTTACTTGAAGATGCCCCCGCAGAAAGTCATCTCTCAACGGGTTGCTAAGCACTTTGGAAAATCATTGCTTGTTAGCTAATTATGGCACAGAGTTCACCACAGCAGACATTAGAAATATTGGTTGAATTAACACAATTTACTTACCTAGGCCTCAGTTTTTTCCCCATGTTAGATGAAGCTACTGAATGGTATCATATTTTAGGAATGAAATTCTATCCATCTGTCTGTCCAGTTGGCTCATGTGTGTGTGTGTGTGTGTGTGCGCGTGTGCGTGTGCGTGTGTGCGTGTGCGTGTGTGCGTGTGCATATGTGCGTGTGTGTGCGCGCGCGCGTGCGCATGTGCGTGTGTGTGTGCGTGTATGTGTGTGCGTGTGTGTATGTGTGTGTGTGTGTGCGCGTGTATGTGTGTGCGTGTGTGTGTGTGCGCTTGCGCGCTCACCTTCAGACCCGGGCTAAGATATATCTAAGTCATGATTTTCTAAGCATTTTTTAGTTTTAGTTTTTTTATGTTTAGGCATTTAATCTATTTGAGCTAATTTTTATGTGTATACATGGACGATTCCTAAGCCTTTCTTTGAGAAGATAAACAGCCTGTTTGCATAATTTCAAGCAGGAAGTATCCAGCTCAAAACATTATTATTATACCACCATCATGCTATTATAATCACCTCCACCACCATCACTATTATCAACATCGTCACCACCAGCATCAGCACCATCACAACCATCACCATCATCATCCCTGCCGGCATCGTCGTCAGCACCAGCATCAATCCCCAGCACAGTCCTCACCATCATCCCGGCCGCCGGCATCATCGTCAGCACCAGCATCAATCCCATCACAACCATCGCCATCGTCATCCCCGCCGGCATCGTCGTCAGCACCAGCATCGTCGTCAGCCCCAGCATCAATCCCAGCAAAACCATCGCCATCATCATCACTGCCGCCGGCATCATCGTCAGCACCAGCAGCAATCCCAGCACAATCATCGCCATCATCATCACTGCCGCCGGCATCGTCGTCAGTCCCAGCATCAATCCCAGCACAACCATTGCCATCGTCATCACCACCATCATTGCAGCTACAACACACAGTGTGACTGAGGCTGGCGTCAAAGTCACAAGTAACATGCACACTTGCTCTCAGGCATCATCTGGAGCCTTGCTGGTCGCATCAGGAGAAAGGACAGACCACTCTCTGGACTCCTTGCCATGTCTGTTCTGTCCTTTCTTCTGGGTCCTCAAGAGTCCCCTGAGCACCTGAGATGGAGTGAGGCATCTTCAATGTGAATCTTTTTATTAACAAACTGGTGAAGTGGTTTGGGGAAGAAAAACCAATGTGGGTGGATTATCTATCACCTTACTCCTACAGTGGCCATGCGCTGCCTGGAACAAGACATTCACAGGAGAAACGCCTATGTCTGCCTCTTAGTAGGTTCACGGCCATGTCTCTCCACATCCTCAGTCTTTTGTTTTTCTTGTGTGTGCATTAAGGGGCTTGATATCAACTTCCTTACAGACAGGGTTGTGAGCAAATATGTAATATAAAGTCTGCAGTGCCTAGCACTAGCTCTAAAAAGTGCTAAAAGCAAAACAAAACAAAAATCCAGACCTAAAAAAAGCCCAAATCAAACTTTGTTTTAACATTTTTAGTACATTTTAAAACTGATTCATTGTGTGTGTGTGTGTGTGTGTGTGTGTGTGTGTGTGTGTGTAGTGTACACATGTGTCACTGTGAGTATGTGGATTCAGAGGACAATTTGCAGGAAGCAGTTCTCTCCTTCTATCATATGATTGATCAAACTCGGCTCCTCAGGCTCGACAGCAGTCACTTTTACTCAGTGAGCCATCTCACTGGCCCCACTTGTTTGTCCTCGAGACATGGTTGCAGGCTAGGTGTTCCCTGGATCTCACTCTGCAGCCCAGGCTGGCCTCGAACTCACAGAGATCCACCTGCCTCTGCCTCCTGTGTGCTGGGATTAAAGGCGTGCGCCGCCGCCGCCGCCGCCGCCGCCGCCGCCGCCGCCGCCACCACCACCACCCAACACCTTGCCCAGTTCTAACCAATCCTGTGCATTATGTAGGACCTCTTCAGGTCAGGAAGTGTTCAGCCAGCATTCCCTGATGCTAAGTTGTATAATTCTACACCAGCTCCCAGAAAGAGTGCAAGTAGAATTACCCAATTTTGTAATCTAGAGAGAGAGGTTCAATCCCATTAATGAAGATCTTAAAAGACCTGACTTTTGCAAGCATAGGGGCAGGAGGCAGCTGGATGAAGCTCCGGCCCACACAAAGCTCACACTCAGGTGTGTGTAGCCGATGTAGTAAAAAATGTCGTTCAGCTGGGGGACTTGGAATGGAAGAAGTCACAGTAGTGGCTAAGAGTGGAGATCTGGTGCCTAACTTCCTCCGATCACATCCCAGCCCTGTCCTCCCCAGTTCTGTGGCTGTGTCGCTTAACTGACCACATGCAAGTTTGCTGTTCTTCCTTTGTAAACTGGGATGATAATGTTTTCCTAGAAGACACTGTCTTAAGGATTAAATAAGATGATCATTGGCAAAAGCTTAGAGAATGAAGGTATGTAGCAAGAACCAGTAAATACAATTTATAGTTATTGTGAAGAGTCAAGGACACTGAATTCTAGTCCTTTGGTCCCCACTGGATGTCTTTGTGGTCTAGAGACAGACTCATGCCTCTGAACCCCACAGCAAGGAAGTGGCTTCTGTGTTGCTAACGAGACTCTGGCTGTCACAGGGAACACTGGCGTATATCACACACTGCGGGCAGAGGAGTCTGGATGCAGAAGTTCCTCGGGGTGTCTTAGCTGTTCCATGTCCCCTTCGAAACCAGTGGGAAGCTGCATGAGCAGCACCCAAGAGGACACTCGGAACTGGCCTGGTGGTGACACCGGTACCCCAGAACTTCTGGGGCAGAGGACTGATGCAAGTTGGAGGTCAGCCTGGATTAGACGGTGAGGGTCAGGATGGGCAACGACAGCAGCCGGGGCGGTGGTGGCAGCACCAAACCACCAAACCACCAAACAACCACCAAAACACCAAACCCAAGCAGCCGAAGAGCAAGCAGAAAGGGCTGATTATCCCAACCCCTTTTCAGACTTTAAATTTCCAGATTCTAAGTCTCCATTTTCCTTTTGGCGCTCTGTATTTTATACACTGAGGTGTCTGGGCAAATAGCCAGTTTTATTTTCATATCACCATGGTAGATTTGAGTAGCTCAGCAAGAAGATTGTGTGCCTGAAATTCAAATAGGAAACACACCCACTTCATATGAGAAATGTCAGCTGATAGTTAAACATGATGTTTTTCCCACAACGGCATTCTGCATGGAGAATTACAAAGTTGTATTTCAATAATGGGTTTTTTTTGGGGGGGCTGGCTGTAAATACAAGGTTATGGTATGAAACTGGCTTATTTAAGCTTCTTTTTATACCTAAACAGAAGGGGTAGTAATTCCTTCCTCTTATAATAGTGCTTATCCCTGGTATAAATAGTCCTCTCTGTGTGTGGCCTTGCTTAACTGAAGGATGGGAGCTGCTGATTTCTGTGCTACGAACTTCCAGGTCTAGTGACTATCTTGGGAGGTTTACATAGGAGTTCCATTATACAGAGAACCCACTTGTAAAATCTACAGAGGGGGAGGGAGATGGCTCATTTGGGAAGGCACCTGTTACACAAACACAGAACCTGGTTTTGGATTCCTAGCACCCACGTAAAAAGTCAATTGTGTGTGTGTGTGTGTGTGTGTGTGTGTGTGTGTGTGTGTGTGTGTGTGTTTTACCCCAGAACTGGCGAGTGGAGACAGGTGGATCTCTGAAACTTGTTGACAAGCCAGGCTGGCTGGCTGGAAGAGCTCCAGGTTCAGTGAGAGAACCTGTCTCAATGTCTAATGTGATTGAGCAACAGTCAACATCAACCTATGACTGCCACATTCACACACATATGTGTATGCACACCTACATGTACACACATCCACATGGATATATATGTACACTGTACATACATGGATTCCCACAAGTGACAGACTGCATCCTGCAGTGTATCCTTTAGAAATAAAACCCTGCAAGTTAATATGTTCCTATGGATTGCCAGTATTAATAGGCACAGAAGACCCATTTACATGATACATTAGTGATTTCAAAGGCATTTTCACCCTTCAGATTAGTTAATTTTTTGTTATTCCTTTTTCTATCCATGAATAAAGTTCCCATTAGTACTTTCATAAGAAACAAATTACTTAAAAGCATTATCCCTTGCAGTCAAACTTTACATTAGCTGTCAGGGGTAATCATAGGAGCTGTAATTCTTTTCTCTTTCAAAAAGGGGATTGTTACTAAATTAAAACTGATTTCTTAATGATAGCAGCATTGTCGTCTGGGTACCAGAAAAGATGTATTTCTCTCAATCACCACAACTAATTAATTTCAGAAATACAGTGCAACCTGTTTAAGACTTCTGGTGCTATGCAAGTGATAACGGTCATTGTTGGAAGTGTTATAAGCTAGGAAAGAACTACAATGTTTCACCTTGATGTGCCCGATATTACATCTTTTACATTATCATCATGTAAGCAATATCGTATACACAGAGTAATTCTTTTGCTCATTAAGTTTTTTTTCTGGCAAGTTTATGTTCAGCCGAAACACTTGATAGATTTTATTATTCAAGAAAAGGATATTAACCCATCATGTTCTAATGAAGGTCCATTCATCAAAAAAATTACTAATTACAGTGAGTGGGTTTAACAAAAAGCAAATATGGGCTGGCAATATGGCTCAAAAGTGTGCTCAGTGCAAGCCAGACGACCTGAGTTCAATCTCCAAATCCTGTGATGCAGAGAGAACTGAAAGTTGTCCTCTGAACCCCACGGAGTGCCACAGCATGTGAAACCCCTATAATCACACACATACAACAGTAACTAATGCACACGAAACAAGCAAGCAGACTGGACTGACAATTAGAGATTTTTATCTTGCTCTGACTCCCCTTATCCTCTCGAATTTGGGAGGTCCCACTGTCGTTGGCTGAATAAGAAGGATTCTAGCCTCACACAATGTGTCCTTGTAACCAAGGGAACCAACCACTTCTTCCTGGTTCTCAGTAAGGTGTTCTTTACTGAGGGCCTCTGGGTTATTAAACCACGGAGACATGACAAGACTCCCAGATTCTCCCTGGGAAAACATTATCCTGGCACTGTTCATTGTTGCTGGAGATATGTTTCTAGGCTGGTGATGTAACTCAGTGGCAAAGAGTGCCTTGAACCCAGGGTTTGATCCTCAGCCACCCCCCAAAAAAGTGGAGGAGAAGAAATAAGGAACATTGTCTTTATTTGTTATATCCTCTTTAATAGTTAATATGTTGACCAAAGAATTCCTATTGATATTCTTTTTTTCAACTTATTTTTTACTTGATGCATAAAACAAATTATACCTAATCATGGGATATTGTGATATTTTAATGCATGCATACAGTGTTTAATGTTTGAATCTGATTAACTATATGTAACTCCTCAAATAGTTACCATTTACTTATAGTAAAAACATTCAACTTTTCCTTCTAGTTTTTACTTATTCTTTTTGACATTTATTTATTTATTGTGTGTGTGCATGCTATGGTACATATGTGGAGGGCAGAGGACAACTTATGGGAGTCCGGTCTCTTCTTCCATCCTGTGGGCTCTAGGAATTGAGCCCAGGTCATCAGGCTTGGTGGCAAGCACTTTTACCCACTTGGCCATCTCATTGGCTCCTCCCATATCTTTCTGAAATATGCAGTGCGCTGTTTCCTATAAGCACGCTACTCAACAGTACAGCACAAATTCATACTTTCAACTCTAACTTCACACCCACTGCTCAGTGCCTCTCTCTCCTCTGTAGTCCCTCCCAGCTTCTGGAAACTACCCTCTAACATTCAGCTTCTTAGATTTTCTTTTTCCTGAGATCAATCACGAGTCTCCATATGTGTGTGTGTGTTTGTGTGTGTGTGTGTGTGTGTGTGTGTGTGTGAGAGAGAGAGAGAGAGAGAGAGAGAGAGAGAGAGAGAGAGCAAGAGAGCACATACAACTCATCTTTCTGTACCTGACATCTTCCACGTCACACAGTGACTTCCAGTGCAAGCTATGTTACTCCAAGTGCTGTGGGATATCTTTCTGTGTGCTGTGAATGTGTGGCTCCCATTGGATAATAAATAAAGCTGTTTTGGCCTATGGTAAGAAAGCTTACAGCCAGGTGGGAAATCCAAGCAGAGACACAGAGAGAAGGGCGGAGTCAGGAGAGACGAAGGAGCAACAAGATGCCAGCAGACCAGTAACACCATGGCCACGTGGAAACATATGGATTGATAGGAATGGGTTAATTTAAGATGACAGAGCTAGCTAGCAAGAAGCTGAAGCCATAGACCATATAGTTTATAATTAATATAAGCCTCTGAGTGATTATTTTATAAGTGGTTGTTTGTCTGCTGGTGGGAGAGATTCATCTGGACCTTGGTGTAGGGCAGGACCTGAGAAACTTCCATCTACAGTGGACAGTGGCAGGTTGTTCTGGGTAGAGCAGCAGTGAACATGAGATGTCTCTTGGACATGTCACACCACGCTGAGACTCTAGGTGGCTTAGAGGGAACTTTTTTTGATTGTTTAATGCAAAGAGTTCTACCAGATGTCATTCTGTCTCTTTCAACACTGTTCCATTTTAAAAAGGCATTGTGCCACAGTGATGCTTCTGTAAGCAGAAATGCTCACTGTTACATCTTGCTTCTACCTCCCTCCTCTCTCTTGCCACTCTGTGTGCCGAATAGATTTCTACTGGGAACCTTTGCTGCACAAAAGATGTGCTTGCATTAGTTCAATAAATACCATTTCTGAGTTTGTGCATAATGCAAGCTTTTGCAAATAGATCATCATATTTTCACATTAAATACCACCTGCTGTCCCTGGTTTTCAGTTGCATTTATCAGGACTATTTCCAGTGTATAAGCTCCAATAACTGTCTCCATAACAGACTGTGAGCACATGATAGGTAGGAATCCAGGGGATTCCCTTTAATAAGTGAAGAACTGAATTTTGATAGTTCCAGCTCAATATATCATTCACGTGGCCTTATAATAGGATCTCGTGTAAAGGGTTTATGTGAGTGTGGTATTCTTTTCTCTCATTTGAACACATGAGTGACAAGTATTGAACACAGCCCTTCCACTCAAATATCATCAGAGTGCCATTGAGGGGCAGGGGATAAAAGGCAGTGAGTGTCTCTAAGCCAGCCCAAGCAGTGGGTAATCACAGCTATAGGAACAACAGGCTCTCTCTGGAGAGCAGAATTATTTCTGAGTCATTTCCAACAGTGTGAAGTAGCTTTTCCTGTTAGAAATCTGGTGTGCTGAGAATGGTTGCTGACCCTGTGGAGGAGGCCCACAGTGAATGGACCACACACTCTCAGGTTCTGGGCTGAAAGGAATAATTAGATTTGACAATCTCATTTAATACACAGGAAACAGAGGCCCAGAAGATGTGCTCAGGGTCAGGCCTGGAGATCTCATTTCACAGACAAGGAAATGTATAAACCCAATGTGTGTAGGGTCACACTGTTAGTTAGAGGCAGTAGTCCTAGAATTACAGAGACAGGAATCTTCCTCTGGCTGACTGGTTTGGATCTTGTTTTATGATGTTTGTATTTGGGCCTATACAGTCTCTGAAATCAGATCTTTGGCTTTGTCTACCTGGTTACAGGTCTTCCTCACCCTCAGTCATAGTTCTGTTGTCTGAAAATTGAGGGTGATAATTCCTGCCCTGTGGGGCCATTTCCCAATTCATGTTAGTGGTATGAAATGCCTGGTACATTCTAGATTAAGACGATGGGATGGTTAGTTTAATTTCTTATCTGACACAACTTAGAAACCGCTGGGAAGAGTCTCAGTGAGTGATTGTCTAGATTAGGTTGGCCAAGTCCGTGAGGACATTTTCTTGGTTGTTAATTGATGTGGGAAGACCAAGTTCAAGACTGGGCAGCACTGTCCTTGGTTTGGGGCCCTGGACAGTGGAAGAGTGGAGAAAGTTCGCTGATACTAAGCATGCATGCATTCACTAGTTCTCTGCTCTTCACTGTGGAAATGACATGGCCAGATGTCAAGTTCCTATGCTGGTGACTTCCCCACGGTGATGGACCATGGCCTGCAACTGTGTGCTGAAACAAATCTTTGCTCCCCTAAGTTACTCTTTATCAGGGAATTTTATCACAGCAACAGGACAAAAGCAAGGACAGACACCAGTGTTACTGCTATTGCTCTAGGCGACCAGGCTGACCCTAATGTTAATGCAACTTGTACTTTGCAAAGCACTCGCTCACAATGCACTCTTTCTCCACCTACCAGCTTTGGCTTGTTTGTAGATTCAGGCTTCCATGGACCTATCACAGGAACCAAGTGCAATGCTTTATTTATTTAAGGATTCCTTGCAACTCAATAAACTGTTTCTTCCTGCAGAATCTTAGATACTCAGGAGGACACCTCTAACCTCCTTTACGTTGTGGGCAGGAGGAGAGAGAACCAGGCCGGCATAAGAAGGCAGGTGTCCAAGCACTGTGTGGGAAAGAGGGGCTGGGAGGAAGATGGAGGAAGATGCAGGAAGGCTGGGGAGACCCTGCCTGAGCTTGGCTCCAGGGCAGCTGAGCAAGGCAAGGATGAGAAGGTTCTCCAGTGCTGATGCAGATCAGGGAACAGAAGATGTCACTGTCCACTCAGAGTCTGACCCTTTCCTCGAGAATGAGGAGCCATGGTTCTTCTGACCTGCTGAATCCGAGCAGACCAAAGTTAGAAAGGCCACTGTAGCAAGAGGCCTAGGGACTAGAGTGTGCATGTGTGCGTGTGCATACATCATTCTCCTCTTTTCCTAGGAAAAGGGAGCAACAATAGTCATCTTGGTAGGATTCTAGGCAGTGAGGAGAGTTGTACAGACTATCTGGGAGCTTGCAGCTTGCTAAAGGAAAGGACATTTTAAAAATTAAGTCAGAAGGGAGGGGAGTTCATTTTTCCTTTTTAGTACCAGGTTGGGCTCACTCACTGAATGGTGACGGCTTAGCCTTCATGTCATTTTGTCCTTTGGATAACACAGGCCTCAGCTTCTTGTCTTGATGAAGCAGCCGCTTCCCTGCTATTGCTAGAAAATGAAGAAGACCTTGGAAGAGGGGGACATACCTCAGTGAGAAAGTAACAGGAAAAAACAAGAAGTGAAGAGTAGAAATGTAAATGGACGAAAGCTAGTCCCTAGAAGCACGCATTGGAACTGAGCCGAATGGCACATGGTCCAGAAAACACATCTTTAAGTTAACAATTTGCTGCTTCCCAGTTGGAAAGAGCTAAGACATATGGCTGTCTTCCTGTCCTGCAGCTGGATAGTCATAGGACCAGGGAGACATAGCATCTGTAGTCTGTGAGGCCAGCCTCTCCTTACTGGAGGTCTAAGATGGGACCCCTGCCCAGTTCCACCTTTTTCCTTGGTTCTAGGTATGCCAAGTTAATCTTTTTTTTTTTTTTTACCCTTGCAACTCTGTTCATCCTCTCCAACTGCTTTATAAGTAAAGTGGCTCCTTAGATAAGAGAGAAAGGGGTCTCCTTGTAAAGTCAAGGAGGGAAGGGGCATGCTTCAGTGTTCTAAGGGCATTGGGGGCTCTTCTCAAACACACAGGTAAAAATGGTCCACCAATATCCCACAAAGACACAGTGGCCTCAAGTCCTACAAGACGGGATGTGTTCTTTCTCTTACACAATTTCCAGTGGGCTCTTCTGACCTGACCATTCCTATGCTCTCTCCTCTGCCTCCTCCAAGATGTACCTCATTCATTCTTGTCAAAGTCTGACACAAACCCTCCTAGACTTACCACCTCAGTCAGAATCCAATGACCAGGAGACATGAGTTTTATTAGTTTTACAGCCATTGAGATTGTCATGAAACACTTACCTAAATAAAATACTTGCAAGCAGCTGACTCCAAAGCAAATTCTGGCAAGTATTGTACTACAATTTATTTAAAGATAAAGCAGAAGACTGGAGAGATGCCTCAGTGTTTAAGAGCGTGTGCTGCTCTTGCTGAGGACCTGAGTTCCGTTCCAAGCACTGGTGTAGGGTGGCTCACAACAGCTCTAACTCCAGCTTCAGAGACTGTGATGCCCTCTTCTGGCCTCCACGGGCACCTGCACTTATAAGCATTCATCCATACACAGTCACACATACATGCACACAATTAAAAATAAAATAAGTCTTTAAAAAAAGGAAATAAATACCTTGAGATTTTTGCTTTATCACTTAAAGTGAGTCCAAACAGATGACCTTGAGTGATGCATCACAAACGCACTACAAGTGGGGCCTTGAATGTACACCAAGACGTATATCATTTGATTCTTGAGTAGAGCCTGGCCTGCCCTGGGTGAGCATGGAGCTGTGCGAGCTCAGGCTGGAAATGATCCTATTTTCGATTGACAGTGGCTTCCTTTTGATTTTGGTTTGTTTTTGGTCTTATGGGAGGAAAAGCTTTGATGTGCCTTGCCTGAGGAGAAAATCACCTTGAAAGTCCCAGTGTGGCTCTTGTTTACAAATTAGGCCTCCAGGCGTGGTAAGGGAAAATCCATTAGTTAATGGCTTCATGATGGTGGCCTCACATCTGATTTCTGGAAATTGGCGACAGATGGAATGGTTCGCTACTGAGAAGCGCTGGCCATTTACCCATTTATTCATGTGTACTTGTTGAAGACACTGGTGAAGCTTTGATGGGGAAAATAACAAGCACGTTCCCTTTCACTGCCCTGCAGAGGGTCCCAGCCTTCTACTCCTGCCTTCCCTTTAAGGAAAGGCACCGCAGAAAGAATGTAATCTCTCCTGTACATGTTGACTCAAATTTCTTTAGTCTTTTGCCTTGATAGTTGGTGCTAATTGTCAGCTAGGATCACTCAGGAGATGGGCCTCTGGCATGCTTGTGGAGGATTGCATTGAATATGTTAAATAATGTGGAAGAGCCATCTTAATTTGGGGGGGGACACTTACTCCCTAATAGGGGAATCCGGGACTGCACACAGTGGAGCGGGTGAGCAAGCAAGCAGACATTGCGCCTCTCTGCATCTTGACTACAGAGGCCATGTGACCAGCTCCCTCCAGCTCCAGCTGACAGGACTTCCCCACCATGAGTGACTGTAATCTGAACCATGCACCACAATAAACCATTCATTTTACCACATCAACAGGAGAGGAAATGAACACTCACCCAGTGTTTTCTTGACAGTACACTCCACCAGCAGACAAAACTTCATGGTTCTCACAAATGAAACAAAACCCCAAGTACCTGACGGTTGGGCTTAGATACCCCTCTGCCTCCCATCTCCCACCACTGCTCATCTGCCTTCTGTGTTGAGTTATTGCTTTGCCTATAAGAAATGAGTCACTGGCGCATTTGAGTATATCCCAAGCTTCTAGAATAGCAAGTTGAGTCTAAAGACACAGTGTGTATTACTGATAGCAATGGGAAATTCTATTTTCCACAAATCCAACTTATAAGAATCTTGAACCCAAGTCTCTGCTTTGTGAGTCCTGACTTGTTTCTTTAGCAGTTACAGGAGAAGAACTGAAACGCCTCCCTGATTAAGACATGACACCAGAAGCGTGGACTGTGAGTGTCCTCCTCCACAGATCCTGGAGGACTGGAGGACTGGGGTTTCATGTTATTTTTCCTTTTAGCAAAAATGCCATGGAGCGTGGGGCCCATTTTATCAACAGGTTGTCTCCCATGGTAGTTCCATTTTTAAAGACCATTTAATGGATGAATGAATAAATAAATGAAAAAAGAGAACATTTTTCTCCTAGATAAAGTGACTGGAATCTTAGAAATAGTGTAATTTGCCCAAAGTTTCACACCAAATCTTTGGAAACCTGGGTCTGATTCTCTGCTAAGGCAGTAATAAGCTTGTAAGTTATTCTTTTTTTCATGTCATCAATGAGCTACAATAGGAGCAATCTGTTTCAGAGAGAATTCAAAGCAAGGGTGGGAAGGATAGATGGGTGGGCTGTGGCATCTGATAATGTGGCATGAATTCAACTCTAATTCATGGGCTGTGAGACCTGACCCTAGTCGTTGAAACTCTCTGATACTCTATTTTGTGAATGGAAACAGCAATACTTATTTCAGAGATGAATGAGTAAATGTAAATGTAATTGCTAAGATTATCAGAAGTATTATGACATGGCTGCTTAACTGTCCTTGACTCTAAGGACACTTTGTTCTGTGCCATTGTGAAGTTTCTTGCATGAAGAGATGATGTCATAATGTTCCATTGACTAGTGAGGTATGTATGTATGTATGTATGTATGTATGTATGTATTTAGATAAGATTTTACAATGTAGCACAAGCTGACTTCTAATTCATAATCCTCCTGCCATAGCCTCCCAAGTGCCAGACTTCCAGGCACTGTGATAGCACATAGTATTCATTTATAACTGATGGTTGGAATATACTTAGGCTAGAAGAACAGAGTATACACACTAAGATTGTACTGAAGCAAAAATGTCTAGCTTCTATTTTGATGGTTAATCTCCATAGTGGCATATTTTAGTTGTCTATATTAGGAATTCTGGCAATGCAGTCTATACTCATTCAGATATTTTCTTCCTCTGCATTCTGACACTGGGAAGTGTGTCAAAGGCGTTGTGACTAGGACCGAATCTGAAATCAATCACAGACTGTCTGCATAGTTTATTCCTTTTTGGGATCAGGATAACTGGTCAGCACAAGAGCAAAATAAAATAGTCAGAATGGTTATTTGGCCTGTTTTAGAAGTAACAGTGTTGTCTGATTTTTTTTAAAAAACACACGAGAGTCACTTCCATCTGTATTTTGAAGATGAGTCATTACCATCCTGGGACTGTTTTTGATATTAAATTTCAAATGTCAGGGTTCCATGTGCAGGTGTCTAACAGGATAAACCTGACTCATGTTTGCTCAGAGCAAGGCCAGATTATAGCATCCTCTGAAGTGGGACACAGAGACTCAGCACCAAGTCAAGAGATGTCTCCTGGCAGGAAGCACCCCATCTCTGGGATGGCTTCTTCACGGTTATCCACAAAGCTCTGTTAGTTCTGAGATTGTACAGGGCAACTTTAACTCCTAGGAAGAGAACCCTGACAGCATCCATGACACCACCCCATTCATGGTGAGATCAGCATCTAGTAATACACAAGTCAGTCTCTGGGGCTTGGCGAGCATGGCTTGATTCTGTTCTGGCAGATCACTCTCAGCAGGGCTGATTGAGACAAGTTTTTGTACATAATAAGTTTCTGAGACAATTCTGACCCTACAAAGGCCTGCCTGACAAGCTAATTTAAAAAAAAAAAATTTACCATTCTCTTTTCAATGTAGTCTTTACTGAAATACAATCTAAATTTTACCTTAAAATGATTCCTTAAAAGTCATTTAGGCAGACATAAGATATTAGTTCCACAGGTCAGAAAACTTTTATCAGCATAAATTTGTGTATACTAATGAAATGCATTATGCTGGTTAATTCAGGTAAAATGTCTTGCTTCCAAAATAACGAAGACTCTAGAGTTGTTTTGTTTCTCTTTCTTGGTCACTGCATGACTTTTAAAATTGACTCAATTACTTAACTTTTGATCTCTACTAACCTTACCATGAACTTGGAGTGAACTTTGCTGGATTCTCATGGACTCTGGCCTCTTTCTCTGTGTGTATACTATTTTGTTGTGATCACTATCACACATGACCTTAGTCCTATGTACCCAATACACTAGCTGCATTAAGCCTTTACTTAACAGCTCCTTTGTGTGATGGATGGAGTGGTACACAATGGTGGCTAAGAGGCTGTAGCACTATGACAAAATTCTGCATGAACCTCTGGACACCATGTAGTTGGCATCAACGTCCATCCTGAGAGGGGATATCGCTCTGTATGCTGTGAATGTGTTGCTCTGATTGGTTAATAAATAAAGTGCTGATTGGCCAGTAGCCAGGCAGGAAGTATAGGAGTGACAGAGAGAAGAGAATTCTGGGAACAGGAAGGCTGAGTCAGGAGACGCTGCCAGCTGCTGCCATGAGAAGCAAGATGTAAAGATACTGGTAAGCTACGAGCCATGTGGCAAGGTATAGATTTATAGAAATGGGTTGATTTGAGATGTAGGATTTAGCTAGCAAGAAGTCTGAGCCATTAGGCCATACGATTTTAATTAATATAAGTCTCTGTGTGTTTATTTGGGTCTGAGCGGCTGCAAGCCTGGGCAGGACTGGAGAAAACTCCAGCTACATTGGGTAATGAGAGGGAAGGGGATTTGAAACTGAGAAAATGCTGTTTTCTCTGCCTGGGCTAAAGCAGTTTGTTGCAGAGGGAAATGTGCCATCCTAGGGGAGTAGGGTTTTAGCTATCACCCTGCTTTAACAATGAAAATGTGGGCAAATGGCTTCCCTTCTCTTGGCCTTGGTTCTTAGTCCTGTAAAGTAAGTTTGTTAGCTTAGATAATTTGTATTGGACACAGGTTGGCTTACAGGCAGAAGAAAAATAGCAAGAAAAGAAAGGGAGAGTAGGAAACAAATGATCTCAGAATTCCAAGTGTGCACAGACTGACTTGACTGTGACGAGAAATCTCAGACCGTAAACTCGGATAAATTATTTGAATTTAGCTGTGGCACAGATCACACTGGAGCTCTGAAATCTGCGAGTCTGTGTCTGATGTGCTTGGGCACAGGCTGCTTCATCTTTCTGAAGGCTCTCTCATCTAGAAAATGGGCTGTGATCATCAGTACGCAAGCACAGACAGCATATTATTTACAAAATCACCAGAGATTAGGATGCCGTCTGTTCAGGCTGTGCCTCCGTAATCCTTGTCGGTCTGAAGCGAAGAGGCAGAGGAGGGTACGTGAGCTGGGGCCAGAGAAGCATGCCAGCATGCTGTGTACTGCCTGTCAGCATTTCTGAAGAGAATGCTCTCATGCGGGCACAGCCAGGGACCTGATCTGTTCCAGGCTGTAGGGAAGGAAACATCTTTCTTTCTTTCTTTCTTTCTTCCTTCCTTCATTTCCTCCCTCCCCCTCCTTCTCTCCCTCCTTCCCTCCCTCCCTTCCTTCTTTCCTTCTTTTCTTTTTCTTTTTTTCTGAGACAGGGTTTCTCTGTGTAGCCCTGGCTGTCCTAGAACTCACTCTGTAGACCAGGCTGGCCTCAAACTCACTGAGATCCACCTGCCTCTGCCTCCCAAGTGCCAGGATTAAAGGTGTATAGCACCATGCCTGGCTGGAACCATATCTTAATAGCAAGCAGTGGAAAGCTTAGAGCCTCTTTGGTACTTGAAATCATTCTGTCACTGGATTATGTCAGGTGATGAGTATGGCTCCTGACTGCACTGCAGGGCAGGTAGAGCGCATCAGCAGCAGAGGCCCTGTCCTTACACAGGAGCTAACTGTGGCTGACCGCACTTAACCCAGTGTCTCTGGATTGTAGGACCTTCAGCTGTAAACCGGGAAAGGAGCTGTCTGAGATGATTTCTGAAGTTCCTTCTCATTCTAACGCTGGACTCTGACTCTGGTGTCGCTGCAAACAGGCCTTTAGACTTGGCTCCAACTGTGTCCCGAAAACTCTTATTAAAAACCCCATTCGAAGGCTAACCTCCAGGCTGCATGAACAGCCCACCCTAGCTGCAGTCAACTCTCTCTAGACTCCTTCCAATAGGCTCTTACCATTCCCAAGGCTGCACCTCAGTCCACGTGTGTGCCTTCGCTGTTTACACGGCTAGACTCCCCATAGTTCCCACCTCCTCAGCAGTCTTCTTTCCCACTTATCTACCCGAGAAAGCAGTACAAATCACCCAAACTTTAAAACAAGTGTCATGTCTTCTGAGAAGGTGAATTCTTCTCTGGTCTCTCCAGAAATTCCATCATAGCGTGCATTACAGCATGTGACGTGTATACCCAACTGCTGCTGTTCATGCCTGTCCCACTGTTACTGGGATCTAGAAGGAAGGGGCCCAAGGTTTGGTTTTCTAGCTAACTCCATGCATCATAAAGAAATGCCATAAACTAATATTTCTTCAGTAAACTGTAGAGAAGGTATTTTTCAGAACTACGACCTACTGTTTTGGGTCCTAAATCCAAACCTTTAAATTAGACCTCACATCGTGCTAACTTATTAGGACTCTGACCCTGTTGAAACCAGAGAGGGCTTCTTGCAGAAGCTCTTAGAAGCTGATTTTATTCTTGTTTGTAAAATTTCTGTTACATTTATTTGTTTTTGTATGTGTACATGTGCACTCACTTATGTTCCAGTTCACATGTGCCATGACATGTGTGTAGACTCCAGAAGTCAGTTTTTTCCTTCCATAATGTGGGTCCCTGGGATGGAAATCAGGTTGTCATGAGTGGCCTCTACCCACTGAGCCATCTTGTCAGTCCTAAGGGTGATTTTAAAAACACTGATTTCTGACCTTTTTTTTTTTTTTTTAACTTCTTAATAAAGTCACTGCGAGCCTGGCAGAGCTTCCGAGTTGTTTTAAATTTCATACAACTGTGGATGGATCTCACCTCCAGGAGGAGACCAAGAGTCAATTCTCCCTGTATCAACAGATGATTTGGGGCCACGAGCACATGGAGTTTTGAACAGTACTTGTGAAGGGCGGAGAGTGTGTCTAACATTTTGCATGGAACAAGCCTTATTTTGAAGGCTTGTTTTGTACAGTGTATACTTAGTGTATTCTCTCTCTTCAGTGTCTGTGGTGGTTTGAAGAATGGCCTCATAGGCTCATGTATTTGAATGCTTAGTCACCAGGGGGTGGCACTATTGGAAAGGATCAGGGGGTGTGTCCTCATTAGAGTAGGTGTGTCCTTGTTGAAGGGATTTTGTCACTGAGGGTGGGCTTTGAGGTTTCAGAAATTCATGCCAGGCCCAGTCTCTCTCCCTGAAGATCAGGATGCATCTCTCAATTGCTTCCCCAGCACCATGCCTACCTGCATGCCACCAAGCTCCTCACCATGATGATGATGGACTAGACTTCTGACAATATAAGCAGGTCCCCAGTTTCACTTATAAGCATTCCCTTGGTCATGGTGTCTCTTCACAGCAGTAGAACAGTGACTACAAGAGTGTCCGTGAAAATTAAAAATGCCTGCTAGTGAGGTAACAGTGCTCAGCCTGAGAACTATTGGTTTCAGAAGAGATCAGGAAGTCTCCCGCACCAGCACAACTTTCCAGACTAGCAAGTGTAGATCCTAGATTTTCTCAAGTCTAATGGCATTGATTTAATTGATAACCCTAGTTCAGAGTTCATTACAAAAGATAAAAACACACCTTTTCCTTTACATAGGTTTCATAGTCTGTGAGAAGCTTGAATGGCTGTTCTCATTTTTTTTTGTAAGATGAGGGACAGATTCTATAATCTGTGTGTGTGTGTTTATATGTATGCGTATGTGTGTTTATGTGTATGTGTGTGTACGTGTGTATGTGCGTGTATGTGTGTGTGTTTATGTGTATGTGTTTACGTGAGTGTATGTGTGTTTATGTGTATGTGTGTTTATGTGTGTGTATGTGTGTGTGCATGTATATGTGTGTGTGTATGTGTGTGTATGTGTGTGTACGTGTGTGTGTATGTGTGTATGTGTATGTGTGTGTGTCTCTGTGTGTGTGTATGTGTGTGTGTATGTATGTGTACGTGTGTGTGTATGTGTGTGTGTACGTGTGTGTGTATGTGTGTATGTGTGTGTATGTGTGTGTATGTGTGTGTGTACGTGTGTGTGTACGTGTGTGTGTGTGTGTGTGTGTGTGTGTGTGTGTACGACAGAGGTCAACCCAAGGTATTTTCTTCAGTCACTCTCCATCTTGTTTTCTGAGATAGTCTCTCATTTTTTAGTCTCTCTTTTTTTTTTCTCCAACTTGATGATTTGGCTAGGCCAGCTGGCTACTGAGCTCCAGGGATCGATCTGCCTGCCTCTGCCTCCCTAGCACTGGGACTACAAGTGCATGTCACCACACCTAGCTTTTATGTAGATTCTGAGGACTGAACTCAGGGCCTCATGCCTGCCTGGCAAACACCTGGTTAGTGACTGAACCATTTTCCCAGAAGATAAAGAAATCTAACTCTTAGAGAAGCTCAGTGATGCTGGCTCAAATTTTATAGCCAGGACATTTTGAAGTTGAGAAGGAAACCAGACGTACAGACCATCTCACATCCCAAAAGGAACAAAAAACCACACAGACAAGCTGGCTTATACATTTTCTAATGGACTTGTTGTTGAGACATAGTGCTACTGTACTAAGCTAGAAAACACACACACACACACACACACACACACACACACACATCCCATCAGCGCTTTCTCAGTTGCTTGACTTGCCACATTAACTTCTGAGTGACCATTAGCGGATACAGAACACATTAAAGTCAACAGTCACAAAGTTCAGTCCGTATCTCAATTATGACTAAATTAGTGACAGGTTTTATTCTTGATCAAATCCCACTTCTAGAAAATGATTCTCAAAGACATCTTGCTCTCTGCCCTAAAAGCTGTTTAGATTGTTACTCTTAGTAAAAACTTCCGAAGCAGATGCTGGAAGACTCCACTAGATAGTGAAGATGTCAGGGCTGACTTTTGGAGCGTAGATGGTGCTGGCTCCTGTACCACCACACACAATGACTAGTGATGCAGCTGTCCACATTTTCCGAGGGAAAGGCACAAGAGCAGTCTCATTGCACACAGGAGACCAGAGAGCACCAACCTGCACTGCTAAGCCATTGAAACAACTGGGCCATGGCATCAATTGTAGAAGGCTCTAGGCCATCTCCCAGAAAGACATGGAAGATGCCCACACCACCATCAGACCACAGACATGAATTCCATAGACTTTCTTGGTTGCTTATCCATCCAGAAAATGAAGGTAGAGTAGACAAACCAGAGAAGGCACTTAGGTGTGAAGGGGATTAAAAACAATATTAGTTGTTTTAGAGAATCATGGTCTTCTGGGGGGGGGGGCGGGGAGAATGTAGCCCAGGGGCTAATAGCACATACTTGTTAGATATATGAAATTGGATAGGCTATTTACTTTTGGATCCAGGTTTTCTCAGCTTTACAATAGGGATACTCTTCTTTTAGGGCTATAGTCAGTGTAAATAAGCATTACTATCATCACCATCATTAGCATCATCACCCTTATTGAGTAAAGAATTAGTATGAAATGCCAGTGTGCTTCCAACAGTAATTATATAAAAATATGAACTTTGATTTTGTATGTATCACAAAGCAGAGTACAGATACTGAAGTCCTTGGTCCTTGGCTTTATCTAAAATTCTATACTTCTGCTGTGGGATGGTCTGTATGTCAAATTGCTCTGATTGGTCAATAAATAAAACACTGATTGGCCAGTGGCCAGGCAGGAAGTATAGGCGGGACTAACAGAGAGGAGAACTGAGAGGACAGGAAGGCGGAGGTGGGGGTGGGGGTGGGGGTGGGGTGGGGTGGGATGGGGGGTGGCAGGGGAACACTGCCAGCCGCCGCCATGACAAGCAGCATGTGAAGATGCCAGTAAGCCACGAGCCACGTGGCAAGGTATAGATTTATAGAAATGGATTAATTTAAGATATAAGAACAGTTAGCAAGAAGCCTGGCATGGCCATATAGTTTGTAACCAATATAAGTCTCTGTGTTTACTTGGTTGGATCTGAGCGGCTGTAGGACTGGCGGATGACAGAGATTTGTCCTGACTGTGGGCCAGGCAGGAAAACTCTAGCTACATACTTCCAAGACCAGTGAAATTGCTCAGTGAGTAAAGGCACCTGAGTTGGATTAGGCAGAAGGAGAGAACAGTCCTCTGACCTCTACACACACATCATGACACATGTGTACACTCCCCCCAACACACACACACACACACACTCACACACAGAGGGAGAAACAGGGAGAGGAGGGAGAGGAGGAAGGGGGAGAGAGAGAGAGAGAGAGAGAGAGAGAGAGAGAGAGAGAGAGAGAGAGAGAGAGAAACTAAAATCTGATTCTTCCACTTTCTACTTGGGTAAAAGTTTAGTAGAAGGAACTAATCTTGCTGCCTAAATGAGTTGTCATGACTAATGGGAAGATATATGACGTTTAAAGATGTAGTGGGTGTAGAGAGAGGAGCCTGTGTCTTGCTTCCGCCTCTGCCATTAACTTGGATGATTGCAATTAGATTAAATTTCTGTGGGTATAAAGTGGCAGAACTGGATTATGTGGTTGTTACAAAACACCAGTATAATGATAATTTGGTAGAGATAAAATCTCTGATAAACAATGACTGAAGACAAATTAGGATGACCATTGTATCTTCAGAATGCTCAACACCTGGATCCAGTTGTTTTTTATTTACTGCTAAAACAAGGGGGATAAAAACAAAGGGCTGTAAAGACCAGCCTGCTCATTTGTGATTTGGTTTGCTGGGGAAGAGTATTTTTCCTTTGGCAAACGGGAATCAATTAATTCTGAGCATTTTTTTTATTGACGAGCTGGACTAGAATATATTTCCTCCTCTCTGCAGTAAACACTCTTAAAGGCAGACCTTGTTCTTCTTGAAAAAGGGTGCTCTCCTGTGACCCATCAGACTGCAGGGCTCTCCAAAAATTAGTGGCTGTGCCTTCATGTCACACTCTGCTCCTTCTGAATTCAGAACAATAGCAGTTCTGGCCACTATTGTGAAAGCTGACCCAAAGCTCTCTCGAGAAAACAAATGGGAGTGGAAAAGTAACAGGAAGAATAGAAAAAGGCTGTAGACTACTCCATCTAAGCTTGGAGCTTACGATGTCGCCTCATCAATCCAAGACCCCGTACCTCACATGTCCCCTGTCCTTTGAGGATGCCAACAAGACGTATTTCTTAGGAGCAGGCTGTCTCGGCCATTATCACCTCCCGTGACCCACTGAGGGGCTAGGAAAATCAGAGTAAAATGTGATGGTCTATGTTTGTGTCCTGTTTTATTTGTTAAAAGCTTGTACCATGAAAAATACCTTTTTTTTGTTCTTTCTGTGTGTGTGGCGTGCATGTATGCATGTGCACGTGTGTGTGTGTGTGTGTGTGTGTGTGTGTGTGTGTGTGTGTGTGTGTGCGCGCACATAGGTAAAGGCCAGAGGCTGATGTGGCATGTCTTTTTCTCTTGCTCTCCACCCTAGTTTTTGAGAGAGGATCTCTTACTGAATTTGGAATTCACTGATTGTCAGCAAGCCCCGAGGATCTCTCTTCATCCTCCTCCCCCAGCTCTGAGATTGCAGGCACATGTTACCATGCTTGGCTTCTACATGGGCCCTGGAGACCAAATTCAGCCCCTCATTCTTGTGCAGCAAATATTTTACTCACTGAGCCTACTCCTCAGCCTGAGTAATATTCATTTCTTTTTTTTTTTAAAGGTTGATTTTATTTTATGTGTAGGAATGTTTTGTCTACAGGTATATCCGTGCACCATGGGTGTGCCTGGTGTCTGCAGAAGTCAGAAGAGGGAGCTGAATTCCTTGGAATTGGAGTTAAGAATAATTGTGAACCACCCTATTAGTACTGAGAACTGAACCCAGGTCCTCTGGGAGAGCAAGTACCCTTAACCACAGAGCTGTCTCTCTAGCCCCCAAAACTGATTTCTTGAGAGAGGATTGGCTAGCTGAGTATATGGCCACTAACTATATAACTATATAAATAATAACCTGAATTCAACAAATACTTTTAAGTATCCGTGTGCCAGGCTCTAAGAGTTTCAAGTACCCTTGCCACCTTGCTCCTGTGCCAGGACAAGACTTCCAATTACATTATTGATTAAATGGATGATGGCATACTCTCAAGAGCAGTGTCAGACAGAACTAAATTATCAATTATCTGTTCCTTCAGTATAAAAAAAATCAGAGAATTTTATTAATTAACAGAAATGGAATACTGAACTCTTTTCAGCTCTGGGTAACAGCATTTCCGCTTTTAGAAAATCCAGGCCCATCCACAAAACAAACACTTTGTACTATTTGAATAATTGACACTCAGCTAAAATTGCTTACTACTTAAACTAAAATGATTTACTAGGTCAGGGTCATCAGTCTTTCATAATATAGTTTTCCTTTAGTAATATAATATTATATGTAAAAAGGACCTGAGAACGACATGCCTGGCTACCACCTGGGACTAAGCGTGTCTAAATGATCTCCCTGGCAGAGCATCTTGTAAGCCAATACCCATCTGAGTCTTCAAGATGAACAGTAGCTATAACAAACACAGTGAAGAATTATCTGACTTTTTACAAGAAGGGCTTAAAGTTGGCAGGAGTAGGGTGGTAGTGGGTAGATCTATGAGGAGATGGGGGGAGGAGTGAAGGAGTGTGAGGAAGGCAGTGAATATGATCAAATACATTGCACGCATATATGAAATTCCTAAAGAATTAGTATTATATATATTTTTAAAAAGCAATCATCTGCTGGAGGAATTTTATTTACAGGCCTATCCTCTATGGTATTTGAGTCCTGTGTTAGCCTAGTGTTAAAAGAGGAGAACAGCTAAGTATCAAGTGTGAAACAAGCTATGGCTGCATATAAAAAGTACTCCTACTTGAGGCTCGGACAGCATCTGGCAAGGTGCAGGGGTAGGCACTAAGCAAAGTTGGGAGGCCACACTAGCTGGATTCTCAAGTTGTACTGTCGACTGACACAGATTTCACTAGAGAATCCATGGTGCCAAAGCTCCTGTCTAAGGCCAGAACACTTACTGCAGTCCCAAAAATTCAGTTGAGGAAGTAGATTTTTGCCTTTTCTTTTGGTTTAATCAATGCATGAAATAGAATTATCGTTGTTCATACTCACTTATGAAGCTCAATTCGCTAGTAATAAAACATTTCATTTAAATTATCCCTCTCACCCATTTGCACAATACATTTTTTTGGTGTTATTTCTAAATCCTTAATGTCACAGCAGTTTTCTTCAAGACACTATGACCTTTCAGTTAATGACTTTTTTCTGAGAAGGACATGTTCCGGTTCAAATAAACTAAACTACAAACAATGCACAGTTTCTATTAATAGAACCTAACCAATTAGAAATCTAAGCAATCAAAAATTCAAATCCATCATTCTACTTTTCAATAAAAATGAAAATAAAGTCAAAATGCATTCAAATGAAAGATTAAAAAAACCCAGAAGCTCTTCAACTTGAACTACCCTGTTTGGGCATAGTCTGTACCATATCTGTATGTAATAATCAATAATTGCATTCGGCCACACTCCTTAGAGGTACCCTCATCTAGCTGTCTCTCAGTCTTACTACAACTGCTTGGAGGTAGTTATGGAAATCCCATCAATGTTACAGATGAAGGAAGGGGGCTTTAGGAAGGGTCTATAATGTCATCAACTGGCATGTTTACCACTGGTTCCAAGCCATCTATTATTTCCATGTTTATCACAATATACTTGCTAAGATAAGGTAGACACCCATTACTAAGCTGTTGTACCTGAATTCTAGACAAGAGTAAGGTTACTTTTAAGTTGAAATTCAGAAAACCAAACCAAACCAAACCAAACCAAACCATCAACCCACATAGAATCCATAGCAAGCAGGTTGCTGAGGCTACCAGCTCCTCGAGCAGACATGTAGCTCCTGGCTAGCTGCATCACCCTGCCCATCTTTGGGCTGCTAGAGACATAGGAGGTACAAGTATTCTTTTCTTCTTCTTTGTCAGGAACTTCAAAGAGAGTCTTAAATCCTTAATTCTTTTCAATGCCTAGTCCTTTGTTACTGTGAGGGTTTTTTTGTTTTTGTTTTTGTTTTTTTAACCACTCTCAGAAGTGGCATTGTCCAACAGAACCCTCTGCGATGATGGAAAAGTTCTGCCCCTTCCAACAACATAGTCATTTGTCACTGATGGTTATTGAGCACTTGAAATATGAGATACTGGTATCAAAATATTTTAGTTACAGTTGGACTTTAAATGGGTTTATGTAGCTAGTGACTATGGATAGAGAGGTTCCAGACAGTTTATGATCATGGTTCACAGGACCCAGAATACCCCTTCAATAGCATCTTTAGGCTTATGAAGTTACTTAATATGAATTTAATATGAGTTATGCCTTAACTGGGCCTAGAGGGGGCAGAAGTAAAATGTTGGCAATAGCACTAAGAAGGCATCTGGGGCTCTCTAAGGAAGGGCTAATGAACCCATCTGCATTTCAGTGCCATTTGGATTGAATTTGAATTTTTAAGCTAAGTTTTGGAGCAAGATAGAACTATCAATTCAGTGTAAAATGTCTACTCTGAAACATGGTATGTACTCACTTGTAAAGAGGATATTAGCGTAAAGTAAAAGGCAGTCATGCTGTGGTCCACAGACTCAGAAAGGCTAAGTAACAAGGAGGGCTTAAGAGGGGATGTAAGAAATTCCCAGAAAGAGAAAATGGAATAGATTTTGTGGGTGTTCTGGGGCAGGTGAGATTGGGAACAAGAGGGAGTGGAGGAGAAAAAAACTGGGAGAAATGACTGGAATTGGGGGGCATTTGAGGGATGAGGTGGAGACCCAGTGCAATAGAAAATCCATGGAATCTACAAGAGCAAACCTAGCAAAGACTCCTAATGGGGACAAGAAGTCTGAACCGGCCACCTTCTGTAACCAGGCAAAGCCTCAAGTGGAAGGATTGGGACACTAACTCAGTCACAAAACCTTTGATCTACACTTCGTCCTGCCTGCAGAGTGTTTTGGGACCAGAGCCTAGCAGAGTCCTCATCAAAGAGACCAGAGAGACTTCATCCAGCAACTGATGGGAACAGATGCATAATCCCACAGCCAAACATCAGGCAGAACTTGGGGAGTCAAGCAGAGGAAAGGGAGGAAGGACTGGAGTAACTAAAGAGGTCAGGAACACCACAAGAACATGGCTCACAGAATCAGTTAGCCAGGACTTGTGAGGGCTCGCAGAGATCAGGGAGCCTATAGGGGTCTGACCTAGATACTTTGCATGTATGTATGTTATGGCTGGGCTGCTTGGTGTTCTTGTGGGATTCCTAACAGTTGGAGTGGGGGCATTTCTCTTTTTGCCTACTTATGGAACCCTTTTCCTCCTACTGAGTTGCCTCATCCAGCTTTCATGTGATGGTATGTACCTGGTCTTATTGTAGAATATATATGCCATGTTTGGTTGATGTTCCTGGGAGGCCTGCTCTTTTCTGAGGGGAGATGGAGGGGATGTGGATCTGGGGGAGAGGAGAGACGAGAAGAAGGCTGAGGGAAGGGGAAGGAGAGGAAACTGCAGTTGGGATGTAACATATGAGAAAAGAATAAAAAATGTCTGCTCTGCCAGTACAGTCATTATGGCTACAGGAATCCAATGAATTAAGATGAAATTGTACTCTAGGCTGTTAAAAAGAAGCAAGGAGAAGTGAATGGGATGTCAGAGTCTGCTAGAATGACCAGTAATCTCAGGATCATCCCTGATTAAACTCTGTACTTGGGAGAACTGGGGAGACCCCAAGAAATGATAGAGAAAAGGACTTAGCATCATGCCTAACTTGAGGAAAGCATTTTATAGATACTAGCACTTCTAGTGATCTTTATGCATGCCTAGATTATTTTGTAGCCCTCTTCCAAGTTCCTTTGAAGTCATGGGGAGCTGCTTGGAATGATGGGTTTTAGGGAAACTATGTTGTTGGATGAGGTCAGAGTGATATAGGCAACACAGGCATGCTGTGGACAGCCACAGCACCATCCCTGTTTGTGACTGCTTCATAGGAAACATGTCACTGAAGAGGACTGATTGCCTCTCAGGTACACAGAGGCAGACAGTACTGGAATAGCAGAACCAGAAGAGGAAAATTCTGAGGGAAATAGTAGCCAAGAGGACTGTCTGTATGTTAGGCATTTGTGGTATATCAGGATGCTAATATCATCTAGGCTGGTGAGCCACAGGAAGCATCTGTCCCCAGCCAACAGGAATACCATGAGGTGGTGAGAAGGATGTGAAGGAAGAAGTATCAGGGTATGTGGCATTGTGGGTGAGTATTCAGGCCTTGTGGCTTAGTGGGAAGGGTACTTACTGACTCTGGAACACATTTTCAGGATTTAAATACTAACTTTTCAGTTATGTGACTGAGAAGGGTGACTCCTCCAGGTTCCTAGTCTCTCTTTTCTGTCGAACAATGGTGCTGAACTATTCACAACCATTCTAACTCTAAGCACAAGTCTAAATATGAAGGCATATGTGGGTTTCTGGATTCAGTGTTATAGTTCTCGTCCTTCCAGGAAAGCCTGCTGGTTTAGCCTCCAACCTGTTTCTATAAACTTGGAGCTCAAGTTGTGTGAACAGTTGTAGCAAGCAGAAAACAGTTGGGAGGGTGGGAGTGAGTGACAGCGAGTAGGTGAACAGATTAAAGAAGAACGGATTAGGAGAGAGTAGTGTGTGAAAGGGAAAGTGCCCCCCCCCTTATCTGCTATATCCCCACTCCTCATCACAGCTGCTGAAAGTCAAGTACATGATCAAGACATGAAAGTGACTTGGACATGGGAGGTACGCAGAAGAGAATGTGAATCCAACCCCCTAACCTCAGTTTTTTCATTGGTGTTATAGGTGTGGCTCAGCGTTGATGTGAAGTTTAAACAAGATGACAGTGTCTAGCAGACTGTGTCTGCTAATATGACTGTTCGGCAAATAAACATTCTCTTAACTTGCACGTCCCCCATTTGCCTTACTCCTTTTTTTTACCTTACCCACAAGACGCTAGTTAAAGAAACAAACCTACACTCTACTAAAATTGATGTTTGGGGATGTAAACAACATGTGGTGGTGAGAAAAGAGTGCAGAGGAAAGACAAGTCATAACCCCAGACAAGCGTGAATTCACTTGTTTTTCTGTAGCCTTACAATTCTCTGGTTCCTGAAAGCCACAGAAGTGTTTTTCAGGACAGCACCCCTAACTGCTTTTTCAACACTTTATGGACCGGAAGACTTGTGTCAGGCAGAGTGAGGCATCACCCAGTTACCAAGTCACATCCTGGAATTACAGGGGGGCCTTGTTCTTCCACCCAGAACAAGTCTGGGGAAGTAGAGAACTGAGAAGGCAATGGATCCTCACTTGTTTTCTAGTTAAACAGCGGACGACGCCCTTTTGTGGTGATTATATCTCAGTTGCAGGGAGAGCTGGCCAGCCTGCGGGGATCCCACCAGCTCCTGGTATTTACCTCCCAACAGACAACTTTCAGCACCACGGACAGCGCCCCGCCTCTCGCCAGCTCCCCAGTGCTCTCCGCGACCGGGAGAGGAGGCAGGGTATCCCCGCATCCTTTGGCTACTCGGTCCAATTACTGCCTCCGCCACACAGGCGAACATCCTTTGAGCCTCTTGACTCAAGATCTCAATGAACCGAGTTTCGCACACGTAGCGAGATTAGTACCAAGAACAGACGACAGCCCTGCTGCTCCTGCCTTCCCTCATCTTCTCTTTCCATCCCTTCTGAGTCATTTGGCAGCTTCTACCTTGCTGCTCGATCGTAATATAAAATGCACATTTGACGGGGGAGGCGGAGTGACTCAGGGGAGAGAGGAGGCTCGGGGCCACGCCACCCGACTCTGGCCCTTGGAATTCGTGGGGAACTGAATGTGCTTTGGGGCTGGGGAAAGGCCAGACTAAAGAGGAGAAACAGCTCGGGCGAGAGTCCTCTTGAAAGCCGCTGGGCACAACGTACCCGGATACCTCTCCCGTCACATCCTTCTCATCGCCTCACGGTGTCCCGGTTGGCTGGGGACAGATGCTCCCCGTGGCGCACCAGCCTAGTCGGGGCGTCGGGCTCCTCTGGAGTCCCTTTGAAGAGTTTTGCTCAGGGAAAAGGACAGATTGTTGTCCCCGCCTTCCTCTGGGACTGCGGCCCGCCCGGAAACCATCTCTTCTTTTTGCAAGGGCTCAGTCCCAGGCCGAGAGCCCAATTGCCCCAGGCAGGTGCGTGCACAGGCTTGGCGGACAGTGTGGGCCCCGCGGCTGCGGAGACCCGGGTGGCCCGGACTCCCAGCAGCTCAGCCTCGCGCTCCCGCCTCGGCTGCGCCAGCCCGCGCCCCGCCTGCCCGCTCCCGCGGGTCCCCACGTCGCGGACGCTCCCGGGGCCCCACTCCCTGTCGGAGCCCGTGGGACCCTGACCTCGCTCCTTCTTTCTTCCAGAGACCCCCTTCCCATAGGTCGCCCTCAACCTCCGCGCCATGTTCCCGCTTCCTCCCTTCGGGTGCCTGGGGCTCGCTGGTTCATCTGAGTCGCGGGAAGCCAGGGGCTGCACAGGGGGCACAGCCTGTGGTGAAGGGGGGCATCCACTCACCAGAGAGGCTGGAGGTGATGGTCTGGAAGCTGATGGCCGGCGATCTGCACTTCCAGCTGAGATGCGGGCGGTGGTGGTGGTAAAGGAAGAGACGAGGCAGCGGCTGCTGCTGAATCGCTCCTCAATTATTCAGATCTAAACCCCTCCGCAACCCTCCAGCGCCTGCCAGTCTGCTCTCCGGCTTGCCTATCTCCGCCTCCTTGCAGTCACGTGGCTAACCCAGCCCCTTCCATTACTGGGGACTAGCATCGCTCCCGAACAGCCCCTCCCGCTTCCGCCGGGTCTGTCACTCACCCGCCTTCCTGAGCTTCCAGGTGCGGCCTCCAGCCTCCAGTGTCTCCCGCTGTGTGGAGCAGAGGAGACCGGTTCTATGCCCTGGGAATGCAGGGTAGGTAGGACTCTGCAGTGTCTTTGTGCTGGTTGGGTTGGCTTCTGCCATCAGCTCCACCTCTCCTGGACTCAGCTACCCGCCAGGCCTGCTTCCTGTCCCCTGGAAGCTTTCTTCCTCCTGGTGAGGAGCCCTTGATACTCTTAACCTTCTTTCACCCACCTCAACGCTACGGGGGAGGGGGGCGGGAAGAGGTTGGAAATGTTAATCTCCCCCTCAGCTCTCATAGACAACAAGACCCAAAGCTCAAATAGACCAATCTTATTTTAGAGTCCACAACATTTGGAGGATTGGAGATTTTTGAAGACCTACTCGGAATTTCAATCTATGACCTTCTAGCTTTTCTTTCCTTGTCTATGAAATGAACCTCTCCCAGGACTCTAGAGACAGTGGGCATCATGTTCTTGAAGTTGCTTAGCTCAGTGCTAGACATGGGAAGAGATCAGTAAACGAGTCCTTCTCTTGCCTCCATTAGAACAGTTTCAGAAACAAAAAGAGTGTGATGTGTGTGTCAGAAGAATGGAGATGTCTTTTGGAACATAGAAGGAGTCTTCCATGAGGTCAGGCTAGATAGTCAGGCCAAGCAGACAGAGGAGATATGTGAAGCTTTTATTTTACACTGGTCCCTTAAAGTGAGTGTCCTAGAAGCACTCTATCTCAAAAGGACTAGTTGGGTGTGGTGCCATGCACTTTTAATTCCAGCACTCCGGAGGCAGAGGCAAGAGGATTTCCGTGAATTCAAGATGAACCTCATCTACATAGCAAGTTCCTGGCCTGCTGGGGCTACATAGTAAGACCTTGTCTCAAACAAACAAACAAACAAACAAACAAGATAGAAAATAGATGGTACCAATCCTAGCACATCTGACCTCGTTGTGAATCAATTATTTAACATGCATTGAGTAGATTGATTTGGATGCAAAGTGCCTTCATAAATTGTTAGACCTGTGTCAAAGCCCTTAAAGTCTATGGCAGTTGATGGCATGTAAGCTCCTTCTATTAGATATAAAAGTTACTAAACTTGTGTTCAGGGAGAATACTGACTGACTGCTATTCCTTTCATGGAGGGCAAATTCATATCTAACTCTAGGTTGTGGATCAGCCCTGGCCTTAGGAGGTCTAGCTGTTCCTTTGGTATATCCAATCATGGCCAGGACAGTCTTGGTACATCCACCTACTTCAAACTCATCACTACCTTAAGCCTGCATCCAGACCTTCTTGAGACAATACTTTGACTTAAACTTTTAAGTTCATAGTGTATCAGACTTCTTGGGCTCCCACAAAGTTGTGAGATGTTGCAGAAAAAGGGTAAAGTTTGGGATGTTGGTGCAGACTCGGCCTGGGACTCACCATATAACCCTTAAGTGATCACTTGAGCCCTCAGGGTTATATCTTGAAAATGGGAAGAGCATGTCTAGGAGACAGTTGTGATGTTCAGATAGGCTAATTAACAGCCACTAGTGAGTGAGAAGCCATGGTGGTAAAAAGTAAACAAATACCTACAAACACTATGGCCTGAGGGAAACACTGAGGCTGCTTTAGTCCCAGGGTACTAAGGGGTTTAGGAGAGGGGAATCTGGGGTTGAGGAGCAGCTACTGAGAAGTGAGTTTACAAGTCTGCCTGAAACCCAAGGGCTGTGTGGGTCTAAGAGCTTCACTGTCGCTCTGAGTTTTTTTTAAATTAATATCTTCTTACCCACAACTATGGCTTTTATCTTTCGAACACTAGTCAAAATCTCAGTAGTTATCAGTATTTAATATGTGATGTAGTTTAGTGCCTATATTTTAGCAGAGCAGGGTTGGGGTTGGTAATTCAAAAGAGGGTCAATTCCAAATCCCAAACACTCTTAATCCAAGAGCAGTTTCTGGGTCCTTAGCAGCAGTGTGGGCAGTGATAACTATTTTCTAACCCACCTGCTAACGGTACTGACCTGACCCAGACCAGAGATCCCTGACCCTGAGTCCTGGTATGCTTCCCTTTAATAACCGTTAGACATCTATCTAGACCTCCTCATTTGTAAGGAAACCACAGAGCCAGAGGGAGCCATCTGTGTTCCCACACACAGCACTTTAAAATTTGTTCTGGTGAAATGATGCCTCTGATTCCCAACTATTTCTGCAATGCTATCAGAAATCACAGAGAATAATAAACATGAAGTCACTTAATTTGACCTTAAAAATTAGTGCCATTATGAGCAAGTACTTGAATAAGTATGCATTTTAGAAAATTTGGGATATGTTCTCAGTAATCACCGTAGGACTCTGACTAGAGCCCAATCAGTTTTGAAAGCCCAAGGTGGCTTTACCCAGCAAAGGGCAGGAGAGGGGACCTAAAGGCCAGAGCTTGCATAGATTTCAACAAGTGGTCACACCTTAAGGGGATTTTGTGGTAAGGTCCCTCTTGCTGCCTCCTTTACTTGAGAGCTCCTGGTGACTCCTGACCGTATCAGAAGCCCCTGACATCACCTGAATAGAAATATTGGCAAGTGTTTAGAGCCATGCATAGCAATAAGAATCAGCACACACCACACTACCAAAATGAAACAATGATACTTCACAGTAACTGCTAATTAAATCTGGACAGGCCACATCTTAGTTTTCTTGTTCTAGCAAATGGAATATACAAGTATTGATTGATTTATTGAATACGTATTTGAGATACTCAGAATGCAGCCTCCAACAATGCAAAAATGATTCCTGCTCTATAGTACTAAAGCTGCGGGGGAAGTACCGTGATGAGAATAAAGCAACAATGGCCCCAGTACTACTGGGGTACCACCTTAGCTTAGTGACGGAGAACTGACACCCACAGATGCGAGCACAGGACATATCACCCAAGATGTCAGCCTTGGCTAGTACTGCGTGTCAGCAGAGTCATCAGTAACATCCCTCTGGTTGAACTACTTGAGTAGGCTACAGTTAGGCCAAGAGGGGTTGGCCAGAGTCTTTAAAGCAAGGATTTGATTTTGTCTCCTGGTTCATGAAGGTGAATGTTTTGAGCTTTTTCCCCCCTAGAAGAATTCCATGCTCAGTGGTGTTCTTGCTTCTGACAGATTCAAAGACTAAGGAATCCAAGGCACTGTAGCACCCTGGTCACACTGGTGTGGAGCCCCTTCTGCTGAAAGCAGTGCTGCTGGTTTGAGGAGGAAAAAAAGGACGGCACAACTGACACCCAGGATATGTCAGCACACCTTAAAGCCATGCTAAAGAAGTAACCCAGGGCTGGAGAAATAGCTCAGTTTATCATGTGACTGCTACAAAAACATGAAGACTTGTGTTCAGATCTCCAGCACCCATCCAGGCTGGTAGCCGCACTGTGTGCCTGCCACTCCGGGGCTGGAAAGGGGTGGAGCCACACTGTGTGTCTGCAACTCTGGGGCTGGAAAGGGGTGGAGCCACACTGTGTGTCTGCAACTCTGGGGCTGGAAAGGGGTGGAGCCACACTGTGTGTCTGCAACTCCAGGGCTGGAAAGGGGTGTAGCAGACAGATCTGAAGCTTGTTGACTAGCCTAGACAAACCAAAGAGCTTCAGACTCAATGACAGAATACTGTCTCCAAAAACAAACAAACAAACAAACAAACAAACAAACAAAAGATGTCCAGTGTGAAGGTGCAAGCCCTTAATCCCAGCTCACAGGGAAGGCAGAGGCAGACAGATCTCCGTGTGTTTGAGGCCAGCCTTGTCTACAAATCGAGTTCCAGGACAGCTAGGTCTGTTATACAGAGAAACACTATCTGGAAAAAAACAAAAAGAGAGAAAAAAAAGAAAGAAAAAGAAAGAGACAGAGAGAGGGGTGGTGGTGGTGGTAGGGAGATCCAGGAAAGACACCTGATATTGATTTCTGCTTTCCACATGTATACTTCCTTGTATACATACACCTGTGCTAAAACATACATAGAGTACTTGCACAGCACAGCTCTCCCAATACACACAGTTATAAACAAAGGAAATCAATAATCCTGCTATCAATGATTATTTGATTGCTGGATATTTACCAATCTTAGAGTTTTCTACTGGATATCTGAATTTCAAGACGAAGTTCTGAATGTGCCCATTTCATTTCCAAATGTATCACCCAATAGAACACTCTCCTCACCCTCAGCGCATACAGAGCGCAGAAGACTGCTTTATGAGTGATGCTGTGTAAAGGGGTCAGAGGTCAGGAACGCTAAACTAATGATTTCCTAACCTGGGAGGAAAGAGCAAAACAAGCACATCTCAGTATGTGTTAAGTACAGTTCTTCCCATAGATCAATCTGTTTGAAAACTTTTCTTTCATTACCTTATCTAGAAAAGCGACATTGTCTGTCATAAACAAAAGACTACCATTGAAATGATAATAAAACAACACTGTTTTATTCAGTCTAAACACCTTTACCTCTCCAGAATTCAAGGCTAGCTAAATCCATTTTTTTTCCTAAAATGGGTATTGGCAGTTGGTGAGATGATAAAGACATACTGGCCTCAAATTGATTTTTTTCTCATAAAATAATCAGAAAAATTGAGACATAATTACAAAAAGAACAACTTTGAACTCTGAAGTCATAGGTCATTTCCTGTCAAGTCCAGCTAGCATCTAAATCTGTGTTTCTACAGCTTTGATGTACGCAAGAACTATCTAGAGATTTTGTTAAAAATGCAGAATTGGGTTCAGTAGGTTTGGATGGGACCCAAGAATTTATATTTTTTCTATTTTTATCTTACTGTGTGTGCATGTGTTCATGTCCATATGTGTACATATTCATCTGAGCAAGTGTATATATTCATGTATGTGTGCACACGTTCACTTAAGCAAGTGCTTGTGTATGCTCACATACGGGCATGTCCGAATCCATGTGGCAGCTAGGTAGAAGACAACTTCGGGTGTCATACAAACAGCACTGTCCACTTGTCTTGAAACAAGGTCTCTCATTGGCCTGGAACTCACCAATTAAGCTAGGCTGGCTGGCCAACCAGTCCTGGGATCCGCCTGTCTCCACCTCCTCTGTGCTGGGACTGCAGGTATGGACCATTGCTCCCAGCCTTTTTGTATGGGTTCTAGGAACTGAACTTCAGACCTCATGTGTCTAAGACTCAGCAAGGCAAGGTTCCAGGTCCACATTTCATATTTCAGTGCTTTCCCCCCAAAAGATCCATTAAAACATGATTTGATGTTTTTCTTTTTGTTGTTGTTGTTTGTTTGTTTGTTTTGAGGGGGACACTCCAAAAAATTCAAACAAAATAAACCCACCAAAACTATCAACAAATATGGTATTTGTTGGGCCACAGTTCAAAAGCCAAGTTTTAGAATATTGTGTTCTATAAGAGATTTTTTTTTTTAGTATTGAACACGCTCCAAGTTCCAGTAGCTTACAATAACAGACGTTGCTTCATTATTCATATTCTACCTCTACCACGGTTATAACGGACTCTGACCCTCACGGTCACTGTTGTTTTATGATGCCCTACCTTAGCACAATACTTTGTGTTTCACTTTGGTTTGGCAGATCCTGCAGCAGAAACTCAAAGTCCAGTGCCATCTCCTCTCTATTGCCCACCACTCCGGCTGTTCACCTAGCTCTACTCTACTGCAACCACAAGGGAAGTGGAGAAGAGTAACGCTTCCACTTGCCTGGAGTGAGAGCAGAGTCAGATACAGGGAGCTGTGTCTACTGTATACATAGGTCTTCTATAGACAGCCAACAATCTTATCCCAGTGACCTCAATCTTATCCCTCTTCTTTAATCTCCTCTAGTCAATAAAACCACCACTAGTCCATGTTCCTCCTGGGTCCCTTTTATCACATGCAGGGGAAAGGCAGTATGATATCAGAGAGACTATAAGTTGATAGGAAAGTTTTGGGGAAGCAGGGACATCAAAGGAGACAGCGAGCCAGGAAACGTGGTTGGGGTGACTGGGAAAGAGAGAAAGAGGTGAAGATGTCACCCCCTTCTAGTGACCACTAAGCACTGGGCCCTGTATAAGAACATGTATATGGACTTATCCTCACAATAGTCTTGCCGGGTTGTTTCTGTTGTATTTTATACACACATGTAAAACAGAGGCTCAGAAGGCTCATAAAACCTGTTCAAGGTCAACAGAATGTGAGCCAGGATGGATGCCAGGCTGTAAATCTAGTCTCTCCCAAGAAGTCTAAGAAAGGCACTCTTAAAGAGCAACGCCACATTAGTCTTGAATGGATCACTTGCCACACTTTCTTTAGAATTCCTGAGACAGTTTTGCAGTCCTAGTCTTGTACTGACAAACGCTTGATAGAGCAGGGCACCCAGATTCCATAGCTGCACCGACACGGGACGATTGCAGTCTCCATGGGAAGCCAAGGTTCTCCTGAAGGGACACAGAGGTGTCCCCAGTCCACTGTCCCTCAGGCTAATCTTCTCCCCTTCCTCCCCCAGCCCCTCTTTCCCACATGTACTGTGTAGGGATATCCAAATTTAAACACTCCCTCCTGGAAGGAGCAGGAACACTCATAAGACCAGGAAGTAAATAAAACTTACAAGTCTCAGAAGACTGACATTTACAAGATCCACCAGATCCCTCTCCAAGTTTATTCAAGCAGTAACAATTATTTGTGGGGTGCTCTCTAAGGGGAAGAGACTTTCTGGATTCGTCAAGTTGCCTATAAATCACACGTGGAACGCCGAGGTGGCAGTGTTCATGAACTGTCACTACTGGCGTGGGCTTTTTGATGCTGCTGCTACCCATGTCACCATGCTCCTGTCACCCTCATGTGTCCTCCTGGAAGTGACACTAATAAACTCATAGATTCCGGTGGGAATTTTTCTTTGGCCTGCTGTCAGTACCCTATCTGGGTCAGATAAACATCTGTTCTTGTCTCCACTGGAGAAGTCACATGATGACATGAAAACACATTTGTCTACAGGACACTATGAACTGCCCAAAAGATATGACTGAAGTAAATGGTCTAAATGATATAATAAAATATGATTTCTAATCTCATAATGAAACACCTCTATCAACATTAGGAGGAACTTTGCAAAATATTGAGAAAAGATCTCACAGTACAGAAGGCAGCAGGGACTTGGAAGTTTGTCCTGTGTCTAGTGGTGGAGGACATGATAGGGACACTTGTGTGGATGTTGAGGGAATATTTTTCTAGAGCCTGATAGTGGTAGGGTTTTAAATTTTTCCGTGTATTTCTGAGGCCAAAGTGTAGAGTCAGAATTCCAGACTCAAACATAGCTAGCCAGGTCTGTACCCAAATGCTCCTGTGTGCTGGTAATGCCTTCCTTGGAAAAGTTTTCAAATTTTCTCAGATTCAGTACTCCAACCTGTGAAAGGACATGTCTTAGTTATCTTTTTATTGCTGTGACAAAGACCCATGACCAAGGTGGCCTATAAAGAAAACATTGAATTTGAAGTTCATGGTTTCAGAGGGCTGGAGCTTCTGACCACGACGACAGGGAGCATGGCAGAGGGTAGGCAGGCATGACCCTGAGAGCTTCCATCTGATCCACAAGCAGGAGGCAGAAAGAGAGCTAACTAGGCATGACCCTGAAACCTCAAAGTCCACCCCGATGACACATCTCCTTCAACAAGGTCACACCTCTTAATTCTCCCCAAATAGTTCCATCAACTAGGGACCAAGTATTCAAATATATGAGCCATTCTCATTCACAGGGAGTGATGATGCCCAATTATAAACTTGGGAAGACTGGAATCAATGGACAAAAAGTACTGGGCAAATTCTGTTGTTCAATGCTGATGACTTCCTTTAGTGTTATTAGTAAGAAAAATAAAATGGATATGAAGCGGATTAAAGAGCGTTAGCCTGTTCTGAGCCTCCATTTGTTTTTCATTAAAAATTAGGAAGTGGGACTAAGTTTCTTCTAAGGGTTCTTCCACAGATTCAAGCCTACAAGCCAGGTTGTGTGTTGTCCTAGGGCAGGCAAGAGCACACCCATCTCTGGACAGCAGCTGGACCCAGTGCATCAACGAGACAGCGAAGAGCTCACGTTGGAAAAGAGAGTCTCTAGGCCTCCCAGCACAGTTACTGAACTCCAGGCAGGATGAGGCTTCATCTGCCAGCCATTAGTAAGAGTCCATGACCTCTCTCAACCCTAGGCAAGAAGGAATGACCATGGAGTGGCGAGTAGTCCTTATAGTCACCTTTGCATGAAAGGAAGGTCACCCTGCCACAGAAGCAGTAATGACCCAAACAAAACAATGTCAATAAGCACCGAAGGGATTGGAGGGGAAAAAACGACACTTGGATGAGATTGCCAGCTTGCTCTAGGCTCATCAGCCCTTGCTACTGCCACTGTGTAGATAATGGATTATAGAGGTAGTGGATCAATTATGTCCACAGCAGATTCCCTTCATGAGACAGGCAGGCAAATCACTCCCCTCTGAGCAAACACCTATCACATGAAACTGAGTATTTTATTGTCAGCCTTTTAGAGACAGATATTTACCTGCAGTGTAGAAGCTGACTCCTGTTTAATTCAATGACTTTTAGAAAATGAGAATTTTTTTATTCCAATTACTCATTCCTTAAAGCTCTTAAGAAGACCAAAGACTGTGTAAAGCATCCCAGGGCTGTAGACAGAAGCGATGAGACAATTTAGAAATAGAGATGAAATTCCAGTCTTTATCTCTTCTTTGTCCCAGCTGGGAGGGACTCAAGCCGTGCTGCAGACACCTGTCTTCATAATTCCCTGGGAGGGATAGCATGAAGTTTGCCTGCCCCGTGGTCCTCTGTCTGAAGAGATGCAGTATTGTTTAATACTTGTGATAAAGTCTTACCATGTCAGGTGCCACAAACACCCCTAAGATGACTCAAAGCAAGAACTAACCCACCATGCTGAGGATTCAGTCATTCAGTATGTCTCTAGGCTGGTCTAGAACTCTGTGCCCTTCGCTGTGTATTCAGCGGGATCTGGGACATCTTCCCCATGTGGCTTAATAGAGCTTTCAGCAAACTTCAAGACTTGAAGGATGATTTGGCCTTTTGGATCAGGCCCTGTGACAGCTCCTTGTTTTCTATGTCTGACCCTGCATGACCCACTTGGAATCATTCTCACAGAGGAGACTGTGGACTATTTCACATGTCTGGGTCTATATTTATATTGCAGTGCTCAAAAGGAGCTTCATTTCCTCTTAAAGTAGTGATCAAGTAGAAGACATTCATTCCTCTTCTCTTCCCCTGAGAAGCAGTCACAGTGACCTTCATTGTCTATGAAGTTGGGTTTTGGTTTTGTGTTTCTGTCCATGTTCTCTGGTATCTTAGCCTTTTGATGTGGCCACAGGATGACAAGATGATGATGACGCAGTGTCTGTGATGTCTTACCCACGCCCTGACTCCCAGCCTGCATCCCAGCTGAACCAGCTGCTGCTCTTTTCTCTGCAATCTGTGTTGGAAACATTGTGCCCATTAATACATAGTCAGAAGACCCACTTTAAGCTATAATGAGAGATGAGGCAAATTTGATCCCATATCACAGTAGCCTGAAGACTAGAATTGTTTTGTTCAGAATGGATGCTGACAATGGTTGATTTAACAAGTAAGATCTCCTTTCTATGCTATAAGCGGGGTTAACATCCCTGATTCTTTACTAAATGAACTCTGCGTTAAACTTGGGCCATCTCCCCCATGACTGCAGCTGGCTAGGAAGACTCAAGACTTAACAAACAGCAACAGAAGCAGTGGGGTCAGCATGAGTGAGAATAAGAATGGAGTGTGTGGCGTCCTCACAAAGCGATGCCACCTCTGGCTTCGAGAGGACAGTGTGTCTAGTCAAGGAGGCACCCTGAGTATTTGGAGAATTGGTCCTTTGTGCCCATAGCTGCTTAGTGAATTCGAGGTAAAGAAATCCTGATTTGTGTATATTGTGTCTACTTGGAGTGGGTTTGAGGATTGAAAGCAAAATAGCCTGTGATGTGCAGTGTGGAGTAGTGTGTGGCCGGACGTGTTCTCTGGGGCAGTTGGGGTGGTTAGAGACTTCCCTCAAGTAGGCACTCATTAAACACTTGAGAGAACACAGAAACAAAAGAACCCTTTTTTACATGCAATTTCAACGTGATAAATCCAGAAGACTTAAAAAATAGTTTGGAGTAAATATGCAGAACACGGTTTACCTTTTAAACATGTTCAGGCTTGTATTTCACTACATTGGTAATAGTGATTTTTTTCTTTCATACTTTGCAGGGTGTGCAGAGGGACACTCATCCTCTCCAGAAGTTCACTCAAATGAAGTTCTGCACTCACTGAACGGCAGACTTTCTCACCTTCTCTCGATATATTTCACCTTTCTAGGAATCCTACAAGAGAAATCACACTGCACTTGTTTTTTGTGACTAGCTTATTTAACTTCGCCAACAATAGCTTAGCCCTAGGACGATGTGAGCAAAGACTATGTGAGAAGCGGTAGACATGCAGCAGGTTTCCAGTCCCGCTGTGATCTGTAATTGAGTGGGGAGTAAGACAATGTGGCTGTGATGTTTCTCCAGCCTTCCCCATGCATAGACTTTTAAGTGAATGCGTATACAAATGAATATCCATGAACCTCAGGCTCGGCTGGGTCTAGGACTCCAAAAAGCATCATGAAGTGATTTTCTTCATCCCTCATCCCTCAGCTTTGACTATTTTTTCTCCAGGAGGTTCACCTCGACCAAACTGTCCTTGAAGGTGATAAATAGCAATCAATGTCTCTAAAATCACAACACACACACACACACACACACACACACACACACACACACACACACACACAGGGAGAGAGAGAGAGACAGAGAGAGAGAGAGACAGAGACAGAGACAGAGACAGAGAGACAGACAAAAGAGAAAGAGACAGAGAGACAGAACACAGGGAGATGAGACAGCCAGACAGGTGGACAGGCAGCCAGGCAGACAAACAGAAAGGCAGACAGACAGACAGACAAAGACGTAGGATAGACTGTCCAATAAGAGACAATCTTTTTCACCAGAAAACAAATGAATGCCCAAGGTGACATACACTGCTTTGGCTGGTATCAGCTTCTCATTTCTCAATCCATCACTATATTCAGGAGATGGAATATGATGATGGCTGTGTGTCCAGGATTACCACAGTTCTGATGATGATGGCTGTGTGTCCAGGCTTAACCACAGTTCTGGTGATGAGGATGGCCCTGTGCCCTAGGCTCACCACAGTTCTGGTGATGATGATGGCTGCATGTCCCAGGCTCACCACAGTTCTGATGATGGTGGCTGTGTGTTCAGGTTCACCATATTTCTGATGATGATGATGGATGGCTGTCCAGGATCAACACAGTTCTGATGATGATGATGATGATGATGATGATGATGATGATGATGATAGATATGTGTCTTAGACTCTGTATAATTCTGATGATGATGGATCTGTGTTCAGGTTCACCAAAGTTCTGATGACTATGGTTGTGTTTCCAGGCTCAACACAGTTCTGGTGCTGATGATGTCTGTGTGTCCTAGGCTCACCAAAATTCTGATGATGATGGCTGTATGTTTTGTATCACCACAGCTTTGATAATGATGATGGTTGTGTGTCCTGGCTAACCACAGTTCTTATGATTATGATGGTTTGTGTCCAGGGTCACCATAGTTGTGATGATGATGGCTGTATGTTCTATATCACTACAGTTGTGGTAATGATGGTGGTTGTATGTTTTATATCACCACAGTTCTGATGATGATAATGGCTGTGTTTCCATGCTCACCACAGTTCTGATGATGATGATGATGATGATGATGATGATGATGATGATGATGGTTGTATGATTTGTATCACCACAGTTCTGGTGATGATGATGGCTGTGTGCCCAGTTTCACCACAGTTCTTATGATTGTGATAGCTTGTGTCCAGGGTCACTACAGTTCTGATAATGATGATGGCTGTATTGTTCTGTATCACTGCAGTTGTGATGATGGTGATGATTGTTGGGTTCCCATGCTCACCACAGTTCTGATGAGTATTATGAGTGTGTGTCCTAAGCTCACCACAGTTCTGATGAGGATGATGGCTATGTGTTCAGGCTCACCACAGTTTTGATGACTATGGCTGTGTGTCCAGGCTCAACACGGTTCTGGTGATGATGATAACTGTGTGTCCAGGCTCACCACAGTTCTGTTGATAATTATAGCTGTGTGCACAGCTTAATATAATTCTGATGAGATGGTTGTGTGTCTAGGCTCACCGCAGTTCTGATGATGGTGATGATGGATGTGTGTCTAGGCTCACCACAGTCCTGATGATGGTGATGATGGATGTGTGTCTAGGCTCACCACAGTCCTGATTATGGTGATTGTGGTGGTATTGTGTTCTCCAAAATATTGTGCACTCTGATAAACTTATCTGGGGTCAGAGAACAGAACAGCCACAATATTAAACAGAGGATAGGCAGTGGTAGCACATGCCTTTAATCCTAGCATTGCAGAGGCAGAGATCTGCCTGGATCTCTGTGTGTTCAAGGATACAGCCAAGCATGGTGACTTTAATCCCAGGAAGTAATGGCAGAAGGCAGAAAGGTATTAAGGCATGAGGATGAGGAACTAGCCTGGTTAAGCTTCAGGCTTTTAAGAAGCAGTTCAGCTGAGATCCATTTGGATGAGGACTCAGAAGTCTGAGGAAACAGGATCAGCTGAGGAATTAGCAAGGTGAGGTGGCTGTGGCCTGTTCTGCTTCTCTGATCTTCCAGCATTCACCCCAATACCTGGCTCCATGTTTGTTTTTATTAATGAGACCTTCTAAGATTCACGCTACAGGTGATGATGGATGTTTGAGCTAGACTCACTTCAGTTCTGATGATGGTGATGATGATAACTGTGTGTCCAGGATCACCATAGTTCTGTTGGTGACTATAACTGTGCGCCCAGCTTACTACAATTCTGATGATGATGGTTGTGTGTCGAGGCTCACCACAGTTCTGATGATGGTGATGATGGATGTGTGTCCTAGGCTCACCACAGTTCTGATGATGGTGATGATGGATGTGTGTCTAGGCTCACCACAGTTCTGATGATGAGGTCATTTAGTACCATGGACTTCTCAGGGACTCAGTGGGGTTTAGAATACTGTTGCTAGAGAAAAGAGGAATAGATTCTAGGCATGTGGGAAACAGGAGAGCTTTCAAAATATTGCCAAAAATGGGACTTTTTCTTGAGATCACTGCCCAAGAGAACATAGTCCTAAATGATTCAGTCCTCAAGTCATCTCAGGTAATAACTATTATCTTTTGCTGACATTCTCAACTCTTACTATTGAAGTTACTTGTAAATAAGGGCAACAGAAATATTATATCATTGACCTGTCCTCAGAACTTCCATGTTGACAGCAGTAGTAAATAAATATCTTCCTCATGGTACCATTCTGAGCAGGGCCTGGTGATGCACCCCTGAAACCCCAGCACTCTGGAGGCAGAGGCAGGAGTGTTTGAGGTCTTCCTTGATGATGTAGCAAGTTTAAGGCCAGTTTGCTTGGGCTACATGAGATCCAGTTTCAAAACAAACAGCAGGTTTGGAGAGATGGCTTGGCTCGGTGGTTACAGGCACTTGCTGCCTTGCAGAGGACCAGAGTTCTGTTCCCAGCACCCAAGATAGGCAGCTCATTCCTGCCTGTAACTTCAGTGGATCCAGTGGCTTCCTCTTGCCTCTGTGAGCACCTGCATGTGCACACACACACATACACACACACACACACACACACACACACACACACACACACACCACAGAGAAACACACCACCCTGCATCTGTCCAGCGTCTTATGCTGTAACAGGCTTCTCTACACGTAACATGTCATTACTAGGGCGACTCACACAATGACCTCAGCTACCATACATCACTCTTCTTGTCATTAGTTGTCAAATATCATACTTGATTCCCAGCTTCCCTTGGATCCACTTGTCAGTCACCTTGCTGAGCTGAAACTCACAGTGGAAATCCTAAGTGTGCTAATTGAGTGTGCCTGGGTGACATGTTTTGCTTTGGTGTCACAAACATTAATAGAGGAAAGGGCTGCTTGCGGGGGAACACTGGGAAGTTATTCCGAGCTGTCAACGTGGAAAGTGGCAGAAGGTGATGGCTCAGTACCAGGTTTGTAGTCCAGAGCAGTGGCTCCATGATGGCTTTGCCAGAGCTGCCAGAAAGCACTGGCTGATCAAGTTTTATCCCCCGCTGTAGAAACATACACTTGCCTATATCAGGGAAGTTGCACTTGCTTTCAAGTAAAGGAAAAACCATCAAACTTGTTTAAAAATAGAAGATATTGATTGGCTTTCTAACATGTCTGCTTTAGGTTCTGTTAAAAGACAAGAACAAGCAGGCTGGGAAGAACGGCTCAGTGGGCCAAACATTTGCTGTTCAAATGTGAAGACCTAGGTTGAAACACACAGAATCCAAGCAAAAGGCGTGAGTGGTGTTGTGTGCACACCTGTAATCCAGTTGTTCCTCTGGGGAGACAGGAGGTGGAGACACAAGAAACCCTGAAGGCTGAAGGGTCAGCTCTCCTGGTGGACTCAGCAGAGAATAGAGACTTTGCTTAAACAAGATAGAAGGTGGTGAAGGGCTTAAACTTTCCCACGTTTACAATTGAATTAGGTTTCAGTTCTCTAAGAGGGGCAAACAGGTGTCTCTCCCAACAAAGGGTCATTTATCAACAAATTATATTCAGGGACGAGGGAGAGAGCAGAAACAAGGCCTGAGTCAGCCTTACATTGTCTGAAGGACAGTTCCTGCCCCTCCCTTTAATTTATCCAGGTATGTCCCAAGATAAAAACCTCAGCCAATTAAAAATGTACTAATGTAACTGCTGCTTGCTTAACCAGTTATGTTCGAGATGACCCAACCCTTCCTGAAATTCCCTTAGCTGAGCTTAAAAGGAGACTGCACGCTTCTGTCAGGGTCGTCGCCATTTTGTACCTGCATGCATGCTGGAATTTTAATAAACGCTCTTTGCTCTGGCATACTATTTGAGTCTGGGCTCTCCCTCCAGTGTTTCCTTGGACCCCTACAGTAAGATCGGACATCTGAGGTTGTCCTCTGATCACCAAATGTGTGTCACACATAGGTAGGGAGATAAATATGTATGTATATCCATTCATACATGCATACATTCAGGGTGAGGTTCTGGATTTGATTCATACACAACCAAAAAGCTACTTTTCACGATTTTTCAGAATGGCTGCAATGGATCCAGGCCTCCAGGCAGGATCATCTACTGTCTGTAAGAGTGTATATTTTCCTTCTCTCTAAACCCCAGCAATATTTCCTACCCTCTCATTAGCTTAGATTTAGTCGTTATCTATCTTCCTGATCAAAGGCTCTCACCAGATGTTTGGCTGATGTAGATTCATAATCTACCCTTGAGACTGTATTTGAAGTCACTTTCCCTCCAGGTAGATTTACGGGGGCTGAGTGACAGGGTGGCTGCCCAGGGATGGGAGTTGGATATGAGGAAGGCAGCCTGGAATAAAGCTAGAACAGGCCTGGATTGTGTATTCTTTCTCTTTTTCTCTGTCTCTGTCTCTGTTTCTCTCCCTCCTCCCATAGGAAACACTGTCCATTCTCTTTCTACAGAGAACTTCAGGTAGATGTGGCTATCTTCAGAAGGAAGCTGGGAAGAACAGAAAGAAAGGCAGATTTGAAATGCATTTTATTTTATTCTTACTGTGATGTGCAGGGGGATGTGTGCATGCCATGGCGTGTTTGTAGAGGTCAGAGGGCAACTTTGTGGAGTCAGTTCTCTCCTCTACCCTTCCAGGAGTTCCAGGGATTGACTCAGCCTGTCAAGCTTTGTGGCAAATGTTTTTTCACCCGATGAGCCCTCTTGTCACTGCTGGGATTTAGTGTTTGAATCATGGTTCTATTGCAACCCATCTATCTCTATGACCATGGCTTAGTCACCTAGCCACATGTGAAATCTGTCTCTGCCACTGGACGAAAGGGAAGTCGTCTCTTCTCAATCTGCCTCACAAACTTATTACGATCAAATAAAAGAGCACAGATAAACAGCACTTCTGAGTTGACAATGAAAATTTAAGGGATCACCACGTTTTCACTCTTTGCATCATTTAATAAAGAATAGAAATTTCTGAGTAACTATCCGGAAGAGCAGCTTTGCTTTGGAAAGAGTTCTATTCTCAAAACCCAGTGGCAGCAGAAAGTAGCACAGGGATTTGGATCCACGGTGCTGAACACAGGAAACAATGGCTTTGGAATAGCCAGAGAATGTCCAGATGGATGCCTCTGTCATCGAAGGAGTTATTTTTAGAAAAAAATTCAGTATCCCTGGACATGGTTACATGAGGAGAGACTGTTTCGCAGCATGAAACACTGCACTGTTTATTCTCTTTGTAAGTGCAGAGGTGAGAAGCAGGGGCGAGCGAAGGAGCCCCACGGATTTGCCATGTAACCTTGAGGCAATCATTCACCTCTTTGACGTTCAGGGTTCTCGTGTGACAGAAGAGATGATAACAATGAGCTCACAGCACGGGGAGATGGTTGCACAAGTTAGACTTCATACACTAGCGGAGTCCAGTCATGACAGGCACTCTGTGTTTGCCTCCTAAATTGTTCGTCTCCAGCTGTCCACAGTAACTAGTCAGTCTATAATTCAAGCCGACAGTAATGGCAGAGGATCATTGCTCAAATGTTCTGTCTAAGCCTCAAAAATCTACAAACAGTTTTTGGGGTATGTGTGCACATGAATGTGTGTGTATGTTTGTGCATGTGTACATATGCAAGAGTGTGTATATGTGAGTTTGTGTGTGAGTATATGCATGTATGTGTGTGTATGAGTGTGTGTATACATGAGTGTAAGCGCACGTGTAAGCATGTGTGAGTGTCTGTGTGTGTCCCCTGAAAGTTAACCTTGGGTGTCTCTCCTCAGATGTCACCTATCTTGTTTTTTGAGCCAGGGCTTGTCACTGTCCCGGAACTCACTTGTTCAGCTGTGCTGGCTGGTCAAGGAGCTCCAGGGATCCCCCGGTCCAGCTCCCTCAGCATTGGAATTATAAGCATCAGTCACCAGCCCTGGAATTTTTTTGTGTGTGTTTGTCCTGGGGATCGAACTCAGGTCCTCATAATTTCAAGGCAAACACTTTACCAACTGAACTATCATCCTGGACTGTGTAATCATTCTGAATATAATTTATTATGGTCTGTAATCCCAGAAATGATGCTGTGCAGATAGTATAATGCATGCAGTAATTTCCCAACCTCTTTAAGTACCTTTGTATGTTTGGTTCTATGTTTTCAAACTGATTTCTCTATTACCATGATGATTTAGTTATAAAATGCAATCAAATAGTCATTTGTTTAATTATCAGTCTATCTTTTAGAGAACAAATTATAGGGTTTTAAAAAAATGTAACTAACCTTCATTTTGAAAACTGAATAGATTTTAATGATTCTCAGAAATGCAGAGGATCAGTTTTGGTCTTTAAGCGCTTAGTGTTTTACTAGTTCATATACTCATGAACTAATAGTTATTTGTTGGTGTCTGTAACAATGACCTGACTATATACAGTCGATGGCTCTGAGTCAGCAGACATAGACTGAGTGACATGCATGGTCACTTAATGGTAAGTGATCCTGTCCAACTTGAGTTCTTTTGGATTTTCATTTATGGTAACACTATTTTATCATGGGGCATTTAAACATTTCACTTATTTTATCATTGAGTATGCTTGTGGACAATGTGTGTGTGTATGTGTGTGTGTGTTGGTTAGTTTTATGTCACCTTCATGTAAGCTAGTTGGGAGGACAGACTGTCAATCTAGAAAATATCTCCATCAGGTTACTCGTAGGTGAGCTTGTAGGGCATTTTCTTGATTGGTGATTGATGTGAGAAGGCCCAGCCCACTGTTAGTGGTGCCATTCCTGTTCCCTTGGTCCTACATGGTACAAGGGAACAGAGAACAAGCCATGGTGCATAAGCTGGTGAGCAGCATTCCCCCAAGGCTTCTGTTTCAGCTACTGCCTCCAGGTTCCTGCCCTGCTAGGGTTCCTGCCCTCAGTGATGAAAGTGTAAGTGAAATAAACCCTTTCCTCTCCAAGCTGCTTTTGGTCGTGGAGTTATCAGAGCGATAGAATTCTAGCTAAGACTGTGTGTGTGTGTGTGTGTGTGTGTGTGTGTGTGTGTGTGTGTGAGAGAGAGAGAGAGAGAGAGTGTGTGTGTGTGTGTGTGTGTGTGTGTGTGTGTGTGTGTGACCATGCACGTACGGAGGCAGGAAGACAGTCTTGAGCAGCTGGTTTTCTCCTTTGATCCTGGCTTCAGGAGATTGGACCCGTTGTCCAGGCCCGAGTGACAAGTGTTTTTGCCTTGCTGGCCTCACCATCAGCCATTTTTATAGATTGAACTTGAGAGCTTTGTTTCTGGACATGGAAATTCTATAACAATCTCAATCCTATTAGGAGCTCCAAATAGACTTTGTATCCCATAGAAACCAGTTATTATGGAAATCTAAGGCTGTCTACAAACATGTATACACAATGGTAATTATCCCACTGTGCTGTCCTTAGTCCAGATTTATTACATTATACTATATAGGCAGTTATGACTGTCGATAACTGGAATGTAAACAGGTGTGCTTTAAGTAATTTGTCAACATTGTTCTCCTAAAAATAAATATTAATCGATACAGTTTTCATTCTTAGTATAAAGGAATGATGTTAACTATAGCCACCACTGTCTAATTACATATTTGTTTAGCCATGCTTATGAACTGACTTAAAACTCTTAATTAATCCTTCAATCGATCTGTACATTTGTTGATGTATGCTTATTCTTCTAATGAACTGTTTTTTAATTTAACCATTAATTATAAAAAACACTTAGCATGTCCAAAAAAGCTTTAAAATATTCTGTCAATAATTATTACCAAGATGAGTAAACATTGCTGAATATGTAAATAGCCATCAAGAAAGAATGCAGGTCTAGGGTTCTGGAAAGTCAGACTTTGGTAGATGTTAATTTGCTGTGGGCTTTGGTCCACACATGTTCGGCCAGGCTACAATAGTGTGATGGAAACTGCCTGAGGAGAAAATGAAGGATCATCTATTTCAGCTGATTAGATTTTTGCCTTAAATATGCTCCAGAAAGCCCCTAGACAGCTGACATGCTGCCGGAGGCAGATGTCAGACACACTGAGGAATACAGTCAGACGTGAGCAACAGCTCAAGTCAGAAGACGCCTGACGCATGTCAAGCCGTACATCTGGCACAACTCTGAGGTCAGGAGGGCATGCTGAGACCTTTCTGTGACACCACAGCTCATCGAAAAGAAGTAGGATTTTCTGTGAGAACAGAAAGGAAGACAGGTTTAATTGTAGTTAGTGTGTTGCAGTAGATTCACGAAAGCACTTATTATTTATACTGCATCCTGTGTGTTAATTTCAGAGTGCTGTCACACCCTGGGACGTTAATAGGAGGGCTCCTGTTTGACAAACTAACAGCTTAAAAAGCCACCAAACTCAAGTCATCTTAGAGCATAAGAGGCTTGTTTACCAGGAATTCAGAGGTGAGGCTGTGAGTCATTCATCGGCTTTGTCTTCCTGATGCACACATGGAGTTCTCTCTTCTCTGCATGGTGTTTCATGCTGGTGTTGAGGGGCTGCCCCAGAATTAAAACTTGCACATATTAATATGATGACATTATTCAGGTATTCACCCCTCCACACACAGGGTCTTTGTTTCAACAGAGGCTGTCTGTACATCTAGCCCCACAGGCAGGCAATGAGTATTGCTTCCTGGGACCTCCTGCCAGAAGGTTCAGGAGGCATTTTTTCAGAAGTCATGGGAAAATGTTTTCTTACATCTGTTGACATCCTGTGGCCAACCTGGATTATTCAAGCATGGGAGATGGGGTGGCCATTCAAACAAAGCAAGCCTACCTGTGGGGCTAGATGTACAGGTAGCTTCTATCAAAATAAGAACTGTGTGTGTAGAAGGTGAGTGCCTGAAGACATTTAAACTCTGCTATGATGGAAGAGAAAGCAGAACGGCTTTTTGTGGCATGTCTGGGACCTGTCCTTAGTGGCTGCGCGAGGCTGCTCACATTAATGTCCTTATAACCACATTTCTTAGTCTGTGTTGCCTTTAGGGCTGTGGATAGATTTGTGAATTCTTTTGTTTTTCAAATTTACTTTCTACTTTGAATTTAAGTGTCCTCATTGGAGTTGTTAGCCATTTTAGAGGGGATGATCTCAAGAACGGAGGCTGTGTGTCTGTGCTGCTAGACCAGAAAGACAGGAGGAACCTGTGTTCTTTATCACTGAGAGAATGTCAGTTCAGCCCTGGACCTCCTAGATGGAGCCTTGTTTTACGTGAGAAAAACGTTTAAGCTTTATTCTTATTTTAGACAAGTTTTACTAACAGCAGGACACATCTCTAGTCATCCACATATGATAATTGATGAAGCTGACATCTCCACAGCAAGTCGTGATCACTCAATGCATGGACTCAAAGCTTCCATCAATGCAGCAGGTTACTTCCTTCCAATGAGAATTAATGAAATGAAATTGTCATCCAACAAAGTGTAATGATTGTTGTTCACAGATGAACACTTGAGAAGTAAGAGCATGCAGGACAGACCGCGAGTTTACAAAAAGAAGAAGAAAGTGGAATACTTTCTTCTCCACATCGCTTCACTCTGCCACAGTATGGTGTGAATCATTTCATAGTTCAGCACAAAAACTACGAGGAGAAGTGTGTCATTATGGAGTGGAGCACTGAGGGGTGATTGTAAAAGTGAACAGTTCCTTTAATATATCCTTGTATTAAATTGTGTATGTGAGTGTTTGTTTTTTATTTCATAAATTGGCCTGGAAATATTTCAGGGGTTGGACAATTAGGCAGAAATAATGAAACAATTTTCTAGACAATAATTATGAGCCCCGTTCATGTTCTTTACATGGGTACATTTTTTAGAACAATGGCCCACCTACACATGCAGAAAAAGGGTCTCTGTCCTTGATGCTGAAATACGTTTGGTGGAGGGGGTGAAGAGGGGTAACTCCTGTAATCAGTACCGGTGTCTGACATTGGGTGCGGGATGAAGACACTCATCTGCACAGTGGGCTGGACAGGGTGGGAAGCATGTATTTGACGAGTAGAGCCTGAAGTGGTGAGCAATCAGCACGAAGAGACAGGGCTCAGGTCCTTCATGGCCACTTCCCTTCTGATTGACTGGCTCCAGAAAAGGCTCAGCACATCGGTGTGGGAGCAACAACAGGGATGCAGACGCTCTCTGCCCCCGTGTCCTGGGGGAGCAAATACCATGGATACTGTAGGCACTGGGGGTGGGTGTCTGGCAACCTGTGGTACAGCAGCTGTTCCTGGTCCCACTTCCCAGCAGCTACTGTCAGAGTCATGGCCAAGATTATATCCACAGACACAGCAATCCTGGGGACACTTTAAAAATAATGTTTAAGCCTGGGCTGCTTTCTATCTCCTAGCTGTATGATGTCAAGATTTTTCTGTCCCACGTGACTTTATATCTGTTCTGTTTTTCCTAAGAAAATGTAATAGTGACACAGGATAGTGAAAATTTGGTAAATTTGGAACTCGGTTCCAGAGTCTGAAAAACTCAGGGTTTTTTTGTTTTGTTTTGTTTTTAAAGAAATCTGTGTTTTGACTTTGGAGAAATCAGTACATTGTGTTAGCATCAATTTACTAACCTATAAAATGGAACAAGAAGCTTGGATGAAGAACTGCAGCAAATAATCATTATGATGAGCACTAGGTACCTCACCAATGGTAGTTTTTAAAATAATTTAAAAATTGTTTTAAATTAGGTTAGTATATAAAGTAATGGCTTTATCAGGGTATCTTCACATGGTCATTATACTTCATTCTTTCTCTTTTTAGGGGTAGGGCAGTACTTGGGGGATAAAACCCAGTGGGTCAGGAATGAGAGGCAAGTGCTCAACTATTGAGCTATAGACTCAGCCCTTTTTTCCCTCCCCACGCCCATTGTCTCCTACTCCCTTCTAGCCAATTCCCTTCCCCAGGTGGGAATTCCCCGCTGTGCCCATTACCCTCTCCCCTTATCAATAACAGCTTAAATATTGCCACTTCCCTAAGTTTTTCTTCTCAGGAGTTAGTGTATGGATGTAGGAGCAGAAACCGCTAACCACTAGTCGGAGTCATGGTTTATTATTCTTTTATTCTTGCAGGGAACTGAAATGGTCTGTTGCTGTGGGATGTTCTGTATGGCAAATGTGTTGCTAATTAGTCAATAAATAAAACACTGATTGGCCATTGGCTAGGCAGGAAGTGTAGGCAGGACAAGGAGGAGAATAAAGCTGGGAAGTGGAAGGCTGAGTCAGAGAGACACTGCTAGCCGCCACGATGAGAAACAGCTTGTGAAGATGCCGGTAAGCCACGAGCCACGTGGCAAGGTATAGATTTATAGAAATGGATTAATTTAAGCTATAAGAACAGTTAGCAAGAAGCCTGCCACAGCCATACAGTTTGAAAGCAATATAAGTCTCTGTGTTTACTTGGTTGGGTCTGAGCAGCTGTGGGACTGGTGGGTGACAAAGATTTGTCATAACTGTGGGCAAGGCAGGAAAACTCTAGCTACAGTCTGTGGGAGAGTCCAGAACAGTCAGTCCCGCAGGCCTTTGAGCTTGCTCTGGAAGGTTGAGCTGCACAACTGGCTTGTCACACTTACTCTTCCCACAAGCCTTGCTGTGACCACCTGTGCCCAGGGCCCACACCTTTGTCTACATCATAGGATTGTTTTCTTCCTTCTTCCTCTGGTGAACCGGATTCTCCTTCACTCAGTGATGCCTGTTTTCACTCGGGAAGATATTTCCACTTCACTGTTTATGTACACACTCTGTATATCATAATTGTCAATCTTGATTGTCAGCCTGTAACTTAGAATCACCATGGAAGCACATCCCTTGGTGTGTTTCTAAGGATGTTTTTAAAGAAAGTTTTACCTTAACGAGGAAGACTCACCATAAAAGAAGGTGGGTGGTACCATCCCATAGATTTAGTTACCAGCACAAATTACAAGGAGAAAGGCACTCGTGTCCCTCTGCTTCCTAATCGCTCACATGTGACCAACAGTCCTGCCTCTGTCATGACGCTTGCTTCATCATGACGGACTGAACCCTTAAACTGTGAGCCAGAGTAAGCCGTTTGGGCTGCTTTTGTTAGGATGTAGATAACAGCAAGGAGAAAAGTAGCTAAGAGGCTGTGGAGGCTTGATGAGAAATGTCCCTCACAGGCTCACGTGTTTGAACACTTGGTCCCCAGGTGGTGGAGTGTTTGGGAAGTTACAGAACCTTTAGAAGGAGAGCCTTGATAGAGGAAGTGTGTCAGGGTGCAGGCTCTGGGGCTTACATCTTCTCACTCTTCACTTCCTGTTTTCCCCTGTGCTGACCTGTGCTCGCTCTCTCTCTCTCTCTCTCTCTCTCTCTCTCTCTCTCTCTCTCTCTCTCTCCTTCTCTCTCTCTTTCCCTCTCTCTCCCTCCCTCCTCTCTCTCTCTCTCTCTCTCTCTCTCTCTCTCTCTCTCTCTCTCTCTCTCTCTCCCCCTTCTCTCTCTCTCTTCCTCTCTCTCTCTCTCTCTCTCTCTCTCTCTCTCTCTCTCTCTCTCTCTCCCCTCTCTCTCTCCCTCTCTTTCTCTCTTTCTCTCCCCCCTCCCCCTCCCCTCCCTCCCTCTCCCTCTTTCTCTCTCATTCTCTTTCCTGTAGATGATGAACTGTGATCAGCTAGCTTTCCGCTCCCACCACCACGCTGTGTCTTCTCCGCGGTGATGGGTTTTGTCCGCGCTGTGTCTTCTCCGCTGTGATGGGTTTTGTCTGCGCTGTGTCTTCTCTGCAGTGATGGGTTTTGTCCACGCTGTGGTGTCTTCTTCGCGGTGATGGGTTTTGTCTGCGCTGTGTCGTCTTCTCCACTGTGATGGGTTTTGTCCCTCTGGAAGTACAAGCTAAACCAGACTCTTCCTCAGGTTGTTTTTGGTTATGATATTTTATCACAACAGAAAAACAAGTTAATACAAAGATATACAATGAGAATATGTAATATTATTGAGTGTGTATTTTATACTCACAGGAATAGCATTTAGTCAGAAGTTTCACTGTTTCTTATTTGGAAGCTCAGAATTATTTGAGCTTAATTTTCACTGCAGCATGCAGATCTGGATACCTGTATGGACTCTTCCTTGGGCAAACACTTGATTTTGCTTATGAAATGCACCGGAGGTGAATTTTTTAGTGTTTCAAGGCATAGTCCATCGCTGGTCATTTACATGTTTCCTTGTGCACTTCTGTGGGGGTTGCTGTGGATTTATATCAGCGTGAATAGGAGAGTCCTTGGGGGTAAGTGTACTCTGGGGCAGTGATTGCTTTTCCAAACAGCCGCACTGGTTTTCATTTCCACCAGCAATGTGAGAAGGTTTCTGTTTCTACACATCTTCATCAGCAACTTACTCTATCTATTTTTCTTGTTTTTGCCAAGGGGATATTGGTAAAGAGATACTTTTTATCAGGTTTTAAAATTATATAATTTTCATTTTTTGAGAATTTCAACATGTGTACAGTGAAATATGATCATATCTACCCATATTTCCCAACTCCCCTTTTTTCTTCTCCCCAGCACGGCCCCTCCCAGCTTCTGGTTCTTCTCTGATTCTCTTATTGGTGCTCTCCACACGTGCATGGGTGGGGCCACGCGGTGGAGCATGGGAAACCTGTTAGTGGGCACAATTTCCAAGAAAACGATCCTTTCTCCCCCTGCTGCTACCTGCTGCCAGTAATTCTCAGTAAGGATAGTGCCTGGTGAGTGTCTCCCTCATCTTTTGGGGGAGTTTTGCTGGCTAGATCTTGTGTAGCTCTTGGGCAGGTAACCACAACTGTTGTGAAGGCCATAGCTCCGTCATGTCCAGAGAGAGCATTTCACACTACTCCTCCCCATTCCCCAGGCCTTCCCCTTCTTCTCTGCACTTTGGCTGGAGTGGGGGCGGGGGGGAAGGCTGATAACGATGTCCCACTGAGAGCAGCGCACTTGGACTCTTAGTCACAGCTCTTGGGTCATTTACATGTCTGTGTTGACTGCTGCCCGCTGAACTCTTATTGTTCACTTGAATTTCTTTCACTGTTGGTGAGGTTGGAATTTTTTTATGTGATATTAACTGCTTGTGTGTCCTTCATGGTGCATTGGTATCATTATCTAACCTTATTATCCTGTTTTTCTGCTGACATTTCTCCGTATTATGAGATCTTCTTTGTAATTCTAGATTTTAATCTATTATCAGTCATTGTAGCTAGAGTTTTCCTGCCGGGCCCACAGTCAGGACAAATCTCTGTCACCCGCCAGTCCCACAGCCGCTCAGACCCAACCAAGTAAACACAGAGACTTATATTGCTTACAAACTGTATGGCCATGCCAGGCTTCGGCTAACTGTTCTTACATCTTAAATTAATCCATTTCTATAAATCTATACCTTGCCACGTGGCTTGTGGCTTACTGGCGTCTTCACATGCTGCTTGTCATGGCGGGGGCTGGCAGTATCTCCTCCCACCTACTTGTTCTCTCAATTCTCCTCTCTGTTAGTCCCGCCTATACTTACTGCCTGGCCACTGGCCAATCAGTGTTTTATTTATTGACCAATCAGAGCATTTGACATACAGACCATCCCACAGCAAGTCGTGAAAATTATAAACATCTTTCACACATTTACCAGGTTGTTGTTTTGTCTTTGGTATCTTAATAATGAACTATATCTTTTGTTTAACACAGTTGAATTTAGCAAAATTATCAATTTGGGATTTTGTTAAAAGTATAACACAGATTCAAAAAATTTCACAAGTTCTAAGTATACAGCCTGATTTATTGGAAAGTGAATGACCAGTCGTGTTCCTCTCCAGTATAAGAAACAACACTACGAACACATTTCTTTCTGGTGCCCACTTTTCTGTTTGTTAAATAAATATTTTATTACAGTTTTATTTGTCTGTTTTGTGGGAGTGTCTGTGAGGTGGGGTATGTGTGCCACGATGTATGTGTGGTGATGAGAGAAAAGTTTTGGAAGTTGGTTTTTTCCTTCTGCCATGGGTTTCTGGGGCTGAACTCAGGTCACTGGGATTGGCAACAGACGTCTTTACCCGCTGGGCCACCTCACCAGCCCCCTCTTGTCTTCACTCCACCAGCATGTCTGTCTTTAATCCAATCACACTTGATGTGTTTCTGCACAAATGACCTCAGACTTCGAGGCATTTATTATCTGACAGTTTCAAGTGGGAGGGTCCAGGAACGAGCTAGCCAGAGTGGTCTGGGTTCAAGGCCTCCCGGGAGACTGGAGTCAAGGTGTTATCAGGGTCTATGGTCATTTGTCTCCAAGTAAAGTAAGTGCCCCCAGGAGGGCTGACTCACAGGGCAGGCGGCTGGAATTTGCAGGACAGCAATGGTGGCTGAGGAGACCTGGATATTCCAACTATATGAGTGTCTCAAGCTGCTTGCAAGAGGGTCACAAACTTCCCTAGGCAAGGAGACAAAGTGATGGACAGGTGGCTCGGTGCTGTAGTGACCCTTTATGACCTAGGCTTAGTTTTCTCTTTTTTTCCCTTCCCCTCTGCCCCCCCTCCATCACTCTCTCCCTTCCTTGGTGTCTCTAGGTCAATCCCACTGTCAAGAAGACAACAGTAGTGTCAAAGGACCCGCTAGTATGCTTCTTAAACCATCACGATGACTGTTTACTTTGCTCATCTTTTAGTTTGGCTTTGTAAATGCTATGTAAATAAAATTCTGCAGTTTATTCTTTTGGTCTTAAAAATATATTTCCTGCTGGGTATGGTGGCTCATGCCTCTAATCCCAGCAGATCTCTGTGAGCTCAAGGCCAGTCTGGTCTACATGGTGAATTCCAGTCTGGCCAGGGTAACATAATGAGACACACACTCTCTCGTATATGTATGTGGTTTCCTTATATTGACATATCCCCATGTAACTTTCTAAATAGTGCATTCCTACACTACTCTTTGCCTATATTTCTAATTGTACTTATACCGTTCATTTAACAATGCAATTTTCTGATCCTTGAATGTTATTATTACCAACTATTAGGATATAAAGAAATGAAAGTTTGTAGTTAGACATTACAATAGAACTTGTAGTCATATTAGATATGTTTTAAAAATTGAGCAGATATATTTTAGATAGACAGGTCATCTTCAAACCCTTCAGAGATCTACAGAACATGGCATTTAAAATGTTTTAATAACTTAGAAAAAGTTTTCTTTTTTAAGACATGTCAGCTCCTGGCAGTACCAATCTATTTCAGAGAAAATATGGGCATTGAAGAAATTGCATATGGAGTTAACTTTCATTGTGGCAAAAGTTAGCCACTGGACAACAAAGTATCCTTGAATCAACAGGACAAAATGGACAGACAGGACATGAAACAAAGGACTACCGATTCTTGTCAAAACAAGTGTGGTTATGGCTTTATCAAAAGGCATCTTCTGATGCCAGGACAATATGGCACCATCGCTGAAGTGGCCTTCGCAATTTGGAAAAGGTACAGTGCCCTTTTCTTCGAAGGCAGCTGAACAGGCAGTGGGCCGATGGCTTCTGATGTGCTATGGAACAGCAGCTGAAACAGTTATTCTTGAAGAGTAACTAAGCTCACGCCTCTCAATAGTAGACTGGCATTTGATAGAGGGATGTAAAGAAGAACAGGATGCTGAGATGAAGCCATATATACACAGCCAAGAAAAATGGACAGCTGAATTAAAAAAACCATCAACAATTTCCAGAATTTAAAATCTTGAATCATGACATGACACTAGTGGAATTCAGGTGTTTCTGGTACATGGACTGCTCTCACCCAATGTGAGGTTGAACTGTTGACCTTGTGTACATCCTACTTCACAAATGAGTCTGTCAGATATGCTAAGCCTATAGGCTGAAGATGATGCCCCAGCACTGCGGAGAAACCTCAGGTGACTGTCCAGGCAGCTGGCTGTTTCTGTCAATTCACAAATTTTTTGGAAATTGCTTGCATGCACTTCCTGTTTTTATTTTTGTTAGCTAATATTATTTCCTTCTTGGGTCTCTGAGGGAGTTGAAGATTAGTTAGTTATAGTTGAAGGTTAGTTAGTTATAGTTGAAGACTAGTTAGGATAGAAAGTGAATTAGGTACATTTTGGACTTACCAAAATAGGATAGATAATGAAATTATTTTCTCTGAATTTGTCAAATAAAAATGGACTAGACATTGTTTAGGTATTTATTACTTGTATACATTATATATAGTTATTGTACTTTTGTTAATAGCTTTTCTTTTGTTAGTTATAACCTTTTTCTTTTTATTAAAATAGAAAAGGGGAAATATGGTGGTATTTTATTTGTACTGAAATGTGATTTTAATTGTATGTTAATAAATAAAGTTGCCCAGAGGTCAGAGTTATTAGAGCCATAGCAAGAGCGTGGCGGTGGTGGCACACGCCTTTAATCTCAATCCCAACCATAGAAGACCTGGAAGTCTCTACAGTCAGGCAGTGACGAGGCAGTCATGTGTTTGGGTTTACAACCAATGAGAAGGCAGAACTGAAAGTCTTTATAAAGACAAACACACAGGAAGTAGCTCCCCTTTTGGAGAGCTCTCTTGGCTGAAGAGGATCGCTGAAGCAGGAAGGGTGAGGCTCTTAGCTCTGACCTCTTAGCTTTCTTCTCTGAATTGGCTCTGTGTTTCTTATTTAATAAGATGGTTGGTTACATCTACACCTAATCACTTTGAATATATGCCAAGTAAAAGACAATGTGTCCAGTTTCTGGATGTTTTCTGAGAGGCTGTTCTCTAATTTAGTTCTCAACCTTATGAAGGAGGTGCAGGATAGAATGTGTTTACCATGTGCATTGCATGAGAGTGATAAAGGTCTCTAACAGTGTGTATGTGCGAGTGTGTGTGTAGGAGTACATTACTCTAATTTTTAATGTTCATTTCTTACTTAACTTATTCTATATTCATTTATTCCTTTTTGTGTCTATGGCAGAGGAGGGGCCCATGTGGAGGTTAGGGGACAATTTAGAAGTTGGTTCTCTCTTTCCACTAGTGTGGGTTGTAGGGATCGATCTCAGCTGTCCATCTTGCTAGTCTGGAGTACATCATTCTTGTCCCAGACTGTCTCGATAAGGAAAGGCAGCAGTTCCTGATAAGTTTTCATGATACAAAGACCAAGACAATGACGAGTGACACTTGGACACTGTCAAACTGGTCATGTGATATCTGGCCTACTGGGAAAGAAGAGAAGAGACAAGCATCTGTGCCTTGGGGCTGCTCCAAAAGTAAGTGGAATTCTCTTCTTTTCCTTAAAGCTCATAAGAAATAACTGTAGCAGGCAAAACACCCACACACATAAAACAAAATGCATTTGAAATCAGAACTCATTAGACTTTATTGAACACGCCGTTTCTGCATCTACTAAGATAGATGTGTGGATTTCCACCCATAGAGCTAGGTTGTGATATGTCACATGGGTAACATTTTAAGTGTTCACTGTAGCTCTGGGATAAACCCTACTTATGTATGATGCTATTATACACAACATGCTACTAAAAAAGCTGTGTGTGTTGCTCACATACATGGACTTGGTGTGGGTGTTTAGGTGCTTGCCAAGCTAACTGCAAGTGTCTGTGGGTACTGGCTTCAGGGTTCTCCCTGCCCTGGAGCCTCCCATACCTGTGTACACACCAAACTGCAAGTTCCAGGGACTCTGCGCCGTTCTTTCCCAGGACCAGCCCCCCTCAGCCAGTGCTGACACCATTGAGAGGATAAATCAGGTGATTTCGCACTTCTCAGGAGACACCAGGGTCTGCTGGCTTCCGGTCTGCGCCGATAGATTAAACTCAGGCTGTCAGCGGCACTTGTTTGCCACTGCACGGTTTGCTTGGCTTTGTTTCTTCTCTTCTCTACTCACCACTATTTCCTCCTAAGTCAATCACCCATGAGCTCCGAGCTACACCACCAGCCGAAGCCTTTCTCCCGAACGCTGGACTGGAAATCAGCTGTCAACCTCTGCCTGCTGTCTTGAATTCGTCTAAACCGACCTCCTGATGTGCTCTTCCACCCACTTCTCTCCAGGCTTTCCTGTCTCCACTGACGACACCTTCATTTTTCAGCTGAGTGGGCGAAAAATCTTAGTTCCTTGTGATTTTTGTCCCTCAGTCTACCGGAATGTCATGGTGGCTCCACACTTCAAGATTTGCAACTAGTGGTCTGGGAAGATGGCTCAGCTGGTGAAGAACTTCTTGTGTAAGTGTGAGGACCTGAGTTCCATGCCCGACACCCTCATGAAAAAAACACCAACCAAAGCGGCCCCCATTGCATCACAGCCTGCAGCCCCCCCCAGTGCTTGGAGAAACAAGGACCAGCAGTCCCCTCTGGTCTGTTGGACGAACATTCTAAGCAAGTACATGGGCTCCTACGTCTGTGGAGACACTGTCTAAAAAAATAAAACGGCAAATGATTGAGAAAGACACTTAACTTTGTCCTCTGGTATGCACACACGGTATACACACTTGTACATATCCCCCAACATGTGCGCGTGTGCACACACACACACACACACACACACACACACACCAACACAAATCTGATGGACACAGTGGAACATCCTTGTAGTCCCAGTTTCTGAGAGGCTGGGGTAGAAGGATTACTTCAGTACAGGAGTTCAAGATCATTGTAGACAACATAATGAGAATAATCTTAGATTTTAAAGAAATCAGAGGCTAAAAAAGCCCTGGTGATTTCTCATTATTTCCACCATAGTCACCATTAGTCACTTAGTAGAATTATTGCCATAGCGTGCTAGTGAATCTTTCACAGCCACTGCTGCCTAAATTTAATCCTGTCTTCACGCCCTCTGAGTAATCCTAAATGAAACTCAGATCACCCCCTCCTCTGCTCAAAGCCAGGCTTGGCCCTCAGCTTTCCTCAGAATCCACATCAGAGTCCTTAAGAGGACCCCTCCTGGCCTCTCTGACCACATCTCCTGCAAAATGGTCCTCCACATGAAGTCTGTCTCACTGTGCCTCAGAAAACAAACAACCCAATCAGCCTCCCCTCAGATCCTCTGCCCTGAATCTTCTCCCTCAAGAAACAGCACAGGGTGCTGACTGGCTTCACTTACCACATATTTCATTCTTATTATTTATTGTCTCTTTCCACGACGCAAGCTGACACATTTTCTGTTTGTTTACCAGTGTGTCCTAACTGTGAAGCAGAATGCCTGACGCCCTTCGGGGCTGGGTATCTGCCGGCCGTGTGGGTCAGTTAGTGAAGAGGTGGCCCTGCTCCTCCTGCTGAGCCTCCTCAGCCTATGTCCACACTGTGGGGTATGCCATATGAGAGGTGCTCCTGCACTGTCCTCTGAAGGGGACATGGCAGCCACGCCAGGGAATCAGAGGCAGTGGGAACCACCCTGCACCCTTTTTTGCCATCTGTGAGTGTGAAGGTCTGCTCAGAGACCCACCTCCTTATTGGACTTTCTCAGCACCAGGGACATTGCATGGCAAATTAAAGGTTGGTTAGGTTTTACCTATGCTCAGCAGCCTGACGTTTAAAGGCAAAAAGAGTCTGCTTATAGCTCCACCCCTGAAATTAGGAAGTTAGTCTCAATCAGGCAAATAGCAAAAGGTAATGATTCAGAAATAGGCTTAGCAGTGTACTGAGGAGATTCAAGTTAGTGGAGGACAACCGTCTTATTCTTTCCAATTACCAATCTGAGCTACGCTCTGATAAGTTCCCCATTTCCTGTCTCTTAACAACGTATTCAACTGGTTCTATAACTTTCATGTCACTTTTGCTAATTAAGGCTGCATTTAATTTCAAAGGCTATTAAAAACTCATCTCTTTGCCTCCACGCAGCACAGGCCGGAGCTGTAGCCCTTGGGTGCTTAAATTCTCCTCTTCTCCATGATTCCCATTCTGTGGATTAGTGAGGGCAAGAAGGAAAGATGGAGGCAGATGTCCTACAGAACTGGCTGCATCTGTGTGGTGGGGAGATGTCATTGGCCACACTCTTTTGAGTTGGTTTTAGTTGATATTATGGCCTTATTTGAGTAAATTTCTACATATAACATTTAAAGTTTCACTGAGGATAGTGTTGGCTTGTTTCTGATTCCCACCCTACTTGAGGACTGAGGACCTCTCAGAAAGAGATGATTGGGTTTCTATTCAGCCTGGCTGGTGGTCCCTCTCCCCACCCTCCTCTTACCTCACCTGGCTCATTGCTCCTCTAGAACCTCACAGAGGAACTTCCACGCTCTTTGACAGGATGCCATGGAGACCACTGAGGTGTGGTCACATGCTTCGAGAGTCAGAGGGCTGAGGCTGTCCCATCCATTGTTTTCTTCCAAAACATGCTGGGTTTCAGTCCCTTCTTAATCCGTTAGCCCTTTTTTAGGAACATCTAGACAAGGAACACATGTTGGTCTCCAGGGCATCTTTCTACCCCATCCATGGACCTGTGTTAATTTCACCCAAGGATGCTGCTCCTCTGTGGAAGGCAGTACCAAAGCGAGGCCCAGAGTGCAGTTCCGTGGGGGAGCATTCCCGGTGGGTGGCTGTCTACTTCTTGTGAGCACCTCTAATCCGTGTAACAACATTCTTAGAATCTTCTCCCCATCACTAGGCACTAAGTGACAAGGTTTCAGGTGGACATTGAGCAACATCCCTGTCCTTTTGAGTGAGAACCAGCCTTCAGGTACTTTGAGACCAAGGAAATGCAGGCAGACAGATCCAGGAATACACAGAATTCAATTGTTGGAGGACTCACTGACAGACTTGTAGCCCCGGGTAGCAGTAAGTGGATTCTGGCATCGTGTGTCAGAAGGAGGGACATATCTATTGGCGTAGACAAAAGTGATTTCGTCCAAATTTTAATGTATCTGGTTTACTTTAAGGTAATATCGGAGTTGGGCACACCGCTCTAATGGGCTAGCCTATTCATAGCTTTCTGAGAAACTGCTCAGGAAAACTTGGTTAGGGTTACTCTGGGGCAGTTGTAGTGGTTATGACTCAGGATGGCTGAGTCTATAGAGTAGATAGTGACTAAACGTGTGCTCCCCACCCCCATCAACAAGGAAAGAAACCTCTGGGAAAGTACTTCCCAGCCAAGGACTGAACTCCTAGCCCCCTTTGGTTCATACTTTATCTACGCTACAGTAGATTGTGAGCAGAAGTGACCTGGGACAATTGAAGGTCAAAGCACTTGAGTAGCATTTGTGTCTTGTGCTGGCACGTCTTCCTACCCTAGGACCAGGTCGTCCTACCCTAGGACCCGAGTGTAGATCATGATGGTCAGGGAAGTGATGGCAAAACCACAGGGTGGAAAATAAAGTGAAGCGAAATGAAACAAAGATCACAGGATGCCCATCACGTGAAGGGGAAGCTCTGGCTTTGAACTGTTGCAGGAGAAATAAGCTGTGTTTGGGCCCCAAGCCTCGGAGTTCCCTGGTTGTAGAGGGTAATGTTGCAGTGAGTGATATTGTCATGTGAGAACAAAGTACTTATCCTCTTTTCTGGTGAAGTAGTGCCTCTTAAGGAGAGCTCTGTTGCCTGCATAGGACACCATACTCTCCTTTCCAACCTTTAGTTTCTAAGGGCAATTTAAAAAATAATTAATTTAGCTGGGTGGTGGTGGTGTTGTGCCCGTGTCTGGAGACCTTTGAGCAAGACCACCACAGAGCCGATATTCGATGCAAAACACACAGGAGTTTATTGATAACAAGCAAGCCTGGGCTTGGTCTGTGTCCAACACTCGACACAGCAAGTGGAGGGGGATGGCCCTGAGCTCTCAAAGTGAGGGGTTTTTAAAGGGAAAAAACGCAAACAGGGTGGTACAAGCCTTGGCATCCTATGATTGAATGAGGGTGTGTAATCTTTGAATTTACTGGTTGGGGGTTACAGTTATCATTTTTGGGCAGACCTGGACAAGTTCCGGGCTCTGTCCTTGAGCTGCCATGGAGGCTGGCTGGCCTTGCATGTTAACATTGACACATACATGTAGATCTAAGTTGGTGAGGGGTCCCAGACAGTAAACAACTGACTGAACCTTGAGTGGTCAGAGTACGTGCAGAAATGGAGCTACTGCAAGAACTATGTCATGGCCCTCCCAGAAACTGCTTGCTCAAGTCTCAGGATATTGAAATTGAGGCCTGATCTCAGAGAAGACTGAGCAGCCTGTTATGGCTTCTGCTTGGTCCTTTCAGTGGCACACGCCTTTAATCCCAGCAGGCAGAGGCAGGCAGAGCTCTGTGATTTTGAGGCCAGCCTGGTCTATAGATCGAGTTCCAGGATAGACAGGGCTGTTATACAGATAAACTCTGTCTCAAAAAACCAAAAAAAAAAAAAAAAGTAATTAATCCCCCCCCCTCGTGTGTGTGTGTGTGTGTGTGTGTGTGTGTGTGTGTGTGTGTGTGTGTGTGTTTGTGTGTGCATGTGTAGGTCAGAGGACAACTTTCAGGAGTTGATTCTCACCTACCTTGTTGAGGCAGGCTCTCTTGTTTCTTCTGTGAAGCCTAGTCCAGGCTAGCTGGCTCCAGAACTTCAGTTCTCCTGTCTCTACATCCATCCATGTCTGACTTTCTGTGGGTTCCAGGGATCAAGCTCAGGTTGTCATAGCAAGCAGTTTATCTGCTGAGCATCTCCCTGGTCCTCAGCTTCCAGTTTCATATGAACTAGAGATGGGACCTAAGTGAAGAATGCGATGGGTAAGGGATGATTTTTTGGCTCCTTCTTTGTTCTGGGATTAATGTGTGGCCCAACTATAGGTGTAGTAGAAAGTAAAGTTATCAAGTTATCGATTCCAGGGCAATGTAAATGTCTATTCAGCATTTCTGATAGAAATGTTTGAAGCCATGCTCACAGGACCCTCATTATCATCACCAGGACCTTGATTGATAACCATAGCCATGGACGCTCTGTCCCTGTTCTGTTTCCTGTCACTACCAAGAGACTATCAAGACTTCCTGAGAACATCTCTGGTAACCTCAATGACTGAAGACAGTGTCTTGCGCTAAAAGACTAGAACAACTACTCACATTCTGCCAGTCAGCTCTGGCTTTGGTTCCTATGATAATCTATAAAATGCCTTCTCCTCCTCTGATTGCTGCTGAATTGGAGTGTGATTGATGCATGGGCCATTGGAAGTTGGTTAACTGGGGCCATGACATCACTGGGACCAAAAGTGCAATTAGTTCACCAAAGGTGATGATCCAGCCCAGTGGACCAGGGATATTAGAAGGGTCCTGTGGGAGGCAACAGGTGAATGTCTTGACAGTAGCAGAGCTGTGGCCTTGTTTAATTCTTATTAAAGACTGAACAAAGAGATCACAGTCTGGGAGGGCAGGGAGATTCTGGTTTCCAGAAGGCTAGAACCAGCAGGACAACAAAACTAGCTTTAGAAATCAAACATGCTGGCTGAAAGCCAAGACAGAGTACTGGAAACCCAGGCAAAGGTCAACCAACTGTTCTCAGAGTTGTGTTGGTCCTGAGTCACAAGGCACCTGCTCTGGGCTCACCAGTCCTCTCCAGGGAAGAAGAGCCTCGCTCAGGGCTGAAGCCACAGGTAAAGGTTACAAGCTCCAAAACAGAAAGCTTCAAGCATCGTCAGTGTCGGCAGGTCGTATTATCAACATTCTCTGGGGAATGAAATTCCCACTGCAAAAATTACAACTTTTGGTTAAAACAACATGTAAGGGCATTATTAAAATTCAAGCATTTCCCAAGAGAAGTAATTAATGTCTGTACATCTGCATATTGGCATATCAGAATACTTACTTCGAAAGGAATGAGAATTTCTTTGCCTGAAGTCTAGACTATAAAGTGTGGGACAGAACTTATCAAACTTATTTAGCTTTACTAAAAATCTCAATTTTAATCCATGTTTTACTCAGTCAGTCTATTGTCATCTCCAAGTCTACACCACAATCTCCATAATAATTTGCTGAAGGGCACAGAGTAAGGAAGTAACTATGGAAAGTTGTCCCTTCTTGGGTGGATTAAATAAATATCCTGCTCTGTCTGTGTCAAGTCTGACCATGTGACTATAATGCTCAGTGCTGTGGAACACGGTCCTCTGAGCGTGACAGCTGCCGCCATCTGTATCATGCAGCTGTGACCACTCTCAAGGGACCCTCATCATCAGATCTGTTGGTGTCCCCCCCATAGACCCCCAGGAGGTTTCAGACACTTCTTTCTGCTCCTCCCTCTAAGCTGTGTGATCCTGCCTCAGCCACACATGGTCCTGGGAGATAGCACGCAAGCTGTGCAAGACGAACTGAAGGGCTGCCTTGCTTCATCTGTGCAGCTGTGGGAAGCTGTCATCACGCCGGGGTGAGACTCTCCTGTGGTGCAGTTGCTTCGGGGTTAACCATGCTCCTGGAACTCCTCACCCTGCGAACCCATTGGCTCACTTTGGGGTAATCCCTATTTTAGTCTGTCTTTGGGGTCAGTAGATATTTGTTCATTCTTTTCAAGGGAAAGTTCTATAAAATGTGAATGCAATGCTGTGAACAGAAGCTTTAAAGGCCAAGAAATCATTCCACGTCTCTTTCCCCTCTTCCACAAGATCAGTTGCTCAGGTAAAGGTTGCTTTCAGCATGGGTTTTGAGATGGAGGACGCATGAAACAGAATTCCCACAGGCTTAGGTCGATACAAAGCCTGAGTGAGGAATGTTTTGTTGTTACCAGCCACTGGGGTCTGGGTTCTTTATTACTGTAGCTTACCTTAGCCTAGGCTGATGAATGCAGTACAGACAGGATTCTTCCTAATCCTGAAGCCACACCTCCCCTTAACACACTGCCACGGAGTGAAAGCATGAGAAAGCTGGAGGAGAGCATGGCTAGATGGAGAAGCCCCACCCAGACCGAAGAACCACGCCCAGCCCCAGGAGCCCCGCCCAGCCCGAGGAGCCCCGCCCAGCCTGAGGAGCCCTGCCCAGCTTGAGGAGCCCCGCCCAGCCCGAGGAGCCCCGCCCAGCCTGAGGAGCCACTCCCATCCTGAGGAGCCCCGCCCAGCCTGAGGAGCCCCGCCCAGCCTGAGGAGCCCTGCCCAGCGATGGATGTGATGTAAACTGCAGAGCAGTGCTGGCTTCCCTAGGCAGTGCTGAGCCAGGGCAAGAAGAAGCAAGTGATGACAGAGTCCCTGCATCCCCCGGTGTTCTCTCTGGCTTGGCTTAGCAGCTGCCAGTGCACCCAGAACTCAGCCGGACTGTGAGCATTGTGCCAGCCTGGCTTTACAGCTTCCTACATGCCATGAAGTAACTGGAGAATACTTCCCTTTGGAAGGGGAACTTCCCAGATTCTTTTATTAAGATACAGACAACAACGACAATAAAAACCTGGTGTTTTGATGAAAATGAGGCCAGACCCTCAGGTCAAACATAACTTTGCTATTTAGGTTGATTGGTTAGGCTGGAAAAACAGCCAGCTAGCATACAAACCATGAGAACACCTCTGGCTGTTTCAGAGTCAGCAACCTCTTCTTTGTTTGGTTTACCCCAGGATCCGTGCCACACAGGAACACCCACAGCCTAGAGAATTGTCCCTGAAGGGTCTCAGCCGGCTTCCTTTCTGAGGTCCAGTCAGTCAGGTGGCAGCTGAGGTGGGCAGTGCATTCTGCTGTGGTTGGTAGCTAACAGAATGGGCTGTAGCTTCTGGATTCAGGACGGGGAAATAGCGTAGGACCTGCAGACAACCAAGTTCATCATCCATTTGCTTTGAAGCATCTTTGAGCTGCTGTTTGGCCCAAGTAAAGGATCATCTGGGGAACCTGATTATTGGTGCTTGAGTTCTTGCTTCTCTTTTTACAGTCTTGGAGTTCAGAGTACTCTCTTGTTCTATTTTACAGTATATCTTTCTTGAGAAACTTACAAAATGGACACTGCACAAGAAGGAATTCCAAGGTTGACACAAATAATAGTGCACGTGTAAAGAAGTGAATGGCTGCTGAGATAGCCTTTGTTTCATTGACGTGCATTAGCTCCTGATAGGCGTTCTGGAGGTCTCCCTTGTGCCAAGGTCCTCCTCTATTATCTGAGGGAACAAAAGCATCTCTTCATTCTAGCAGGGCAACTGACAATGGTGGTAGATTTGGCCAGCTGAGAATTAGGACCTCAAGAGCCAGTCAGGAAGAAAACGGTCAGATTCTGGAAGTAGCTGATGCAGTTTCAAGTCAGTTGTGTTGTTCTCCATTTTATTTCTAAGGGGGATTTACGACTTCAGAAATGCTCTTCCATGCATCGTTGATCAAGGCCCCCCAATTTCTGTATAGTTGGCTGAATAGGGACCCTTATAGGGACCCCTCACCTAGGAGGTGCCAGAATGGGTTCATTGCCATGCTTTGTGGACCTGGAGGGTTATAGACTAAGTTGTGTTGGTGTGGTGCTTTGCAGTGGATCACATACTGTTTTACCTGTAAGGATGTCATAACGGAAGAAGAGAAGCTGGAAAAAAAGCAAGCAAGCAAGAAAAACAAAGGCCAGTGTGTTAAAATAGTAGCTAAGACTGGGCACCATGGTGTAGATGTGAGTGTTGCCTTCATTAATCTGTCTTAAGTCTCCCAAATGACCCACGCACACAAGAGGGCTCTCAGCTCAGTATTTACCGCACAGACTGAGTAAAGGGATGATTCATAATGTCTACCCCTAGACAGGAAGTTCTGCATTTTATAAAGTCTCACCTATTCTTATCATTAAGCAATTGGTATCAAATAAAACATTCCCAGTCATCCAACTTTCTCTTGTCTAGACAAATTTGAGCAACATGGGGATAAACATGTTTCCACCGCATTGCTTAAACTAGTGGGTTGATTTGGAGTCATGTTTCCAATACTATAACTTGGTGAAATAATTTCATCCCAGAGAGGGTGACAGTACCTATATCAGTTACTTACCTGTTGCTCTGATAAAATATCAAGACGAAAAGCAACTTACAGAAGAGTGATTGGGCTTACAGTTCTAGAGGAAAAGAGTCCATCACGGTGGGAAGGCAGGGCAGGAAGTACCAAGAGCAGGGGACTGAGAGGTCGCACTTTCAACTGAAACAGGAAGTGGGGAGCAAACCAGAAGTGGGGTAAGACTATAAATTCTCCAAGCCCACTCCTAGTGATGTACTCCTCTGTCAAGGCCATACCTTCTTTTCCTTTTTTTTTTTTTGTTTTTTTGAGACAGGGTTTTTCTGTGCAGCTTTGCGCCTCTCCTGGAACTCACTTGGTAGCCCAGGCTGGCCTCAAACTCACAGAGATCTGCCTGGCTCTGCCTCCCGAGTGCTGGGATTAAAGGCGTGCGCCACCACTGCCCGGCCCCTTCTTTTCCTTTTAATTAAGATTTTTTAAATTCATTTTACATACCAATCACAGATCCCCCTCTTCCCTCCTCCTTCCCCTCCAGCCTCCCTCCCCAATCCACCTCCCCATTTCCTTGTACAAGAAGGTGAGGCCTCCCATGAGGAGTCAGCAGAGCCTGGTACAATCAGTAGAGACCTTCTAAAGGTCCCATAACATCCCCCAAACAGTGGCACCAGCTGGGGTCCAGGTATTCACATATCTGAGTCTATGGTAGACATTTCTCATGCAAATACCCACAGGGCCTAATGTGCAGTTTTGTTCTTATGCATTCCTGATTTTCACTTAAACAAAAGATAGGTTTATTTATTTAAATGTATGAGTGTTTTCTCGCAAGTGTGTGCTGGATATTCCAGAAAGCCAGAGGAGGGCATCATATCATCTGGAATTAAAGTTATAGGTGGTTGCTACCTGCCATATGGGTGCTGGGAACTGAACCTGGGTCTGGGGTCCTCTGCAAGAGCAGCAAATGCTCCTGAGCAGTGAGCATCTCTCTGGGTCCCAATTTTCACCTTTTGTCCCTGGGAAGATGCCGCCACTGATCTAACAAGTCTAGGCTGGTTAGTTTCAATGTTATTATTCACTTTGATATTTGCTTCAGCACTTTTTTTTAAACCCCAAGAACATATGGTTAACTTTACTAAGTTGACTATTCCTCAAGAATGATGCTGTGGGTGAACCATGCTCCCTACAGTTTGTGTGCTAAAGCCCTAACCGCCACTATTGAGATGTACTGAATTTGGATTACAGAGCTTTCAAAAGTCAGCTAATAGGGTATTATGGTGGGCTCTCATTCATTCTCATGCTATTTTTATTTTAAAAGGCAATTTAGACACTAGAAGAGGCTCAGGGTACGAATGTACGGAGCCAAGACCATAGGAAGGCGTCCGACTGCAAGAAGTCCTTAGGAGAGATCAAATCTGTAGCACAGTTGCCTTGGTCATCTAGTCTTCAGAAGTGTGATAAAATAAGTTTCTACTGTTTAACCCAGCAGTGGTATTTTTGTTATAACAGCAATAGCAAACTAATACAGATAATAGCATCTTATACTTTTTTAATGCATCTTTGTCCTCTTGTACCTTATGAAATGTTCAGTGTGCAATTTAGACAGCATTTAACACCTACTGTATTTGTTTGTACTTGTGTTATATTTTAAAATTAATCATTAAACACATTTAAATTACTTCATTATACATTTATATTGGTTTATCAGAACTTGCTCTCTAACTTTACTGATCATGACTTAACCATTTGTTTGACTAGGTGATATATGCTTGTGGTAAATATCTTAAACAATATGAAAGACGATACAGTAAGACATGTGGCTCACTCACCCCTCAGTTCCCTGTTTCCTAAGTTTTCCTCCCTAAAGGCAACATGTGTGTGTGTGTGTGTGTGTGTGTGTGTGTGTGTGTGTACAAACATATGATAGACATGTCACATATATTTACGCAAATCTATGCTTGATGAAAATTTTTATGTAGGTATAAACATGAATATGTATCATAATTTTTGTTTCCTTTTTTTTATTTTGTTTCTGAAAAGTATGGTGTGAGGGCTAGAGAGATGGCTTTGTAGCTTACTTCTTTTGCAAAGGATATAGGTTCAGTTCCCAGCACATATATCAGGTGTCTCACAATTGTAGGTAATTGTAGTTCAAGGGAATCCAATGCCCTTGACTTTCCTGGAAACCTGTACAGACATGGAGTACATAAACTCAAGTGTGTACACACACTTTTATTTTTTTAATTACAGAAAATGGTAGTGTGGGTGTGGCTTCTGGCTGGCTGCCCACGATCATACAGACAGTACTAATTGTACTCAGTGGGTTATCTAAAGCAGGAGGAGGAAGAGGAGAAGGGGGGTGAAGGGAGGAGAGGCACATTTTGGGGAGGAATCAGGAGGTAGATGTGATCAAGATGCTTTGTGTGTGTGTGTGTGTGTGTGTGTGTGTGTGTGTGTGTATAAAACTGTTAAAGAATCAGTTTAAAAACATTAGAAATGGTAGTATAATATATACACGCTTTACGTTTTAAAGAGATTAACTGAATAAAATACCTTTGGAAAAGTTCCAGCCAAAGCAAACAAACCCATCTTACTCATTGCAGTTCTTATTTTTGTTGCACTTCCTTTAAACACGCTGCTTCTGCCATTTCCTCACTCCAGATCACACTCACTCGTACCAGATACTCACAGTGACCAGGCAGGAAATATACATTTTAAAGCGGCTCCTTTGGGCGGCTCCTTCCTGATTGAAACGTTTGAGTGACAGATTTAAGCAGCTGATAAAGGCATTGAACAAAGGGCACGGTTTCTAGACAGTCCAAACAAACAGGGACATTGCAGAGCCTTTCTGGGACTAAACCCCAGGTGTCTGGTCCCTCTCCCAATGCAGGTGCACATAGGCAGCCCTGTCACAGCTCATCTTCCCTCTGAGCTCAGTGTATGCCAACATTGTTCCAAACAGTTAAAATAATTTTAAAAGAATCAGACATAAATTTAAAATCCTAGAAAGTCAACCTGTTTTCTTGCCGCCTGTTAGTAATTGCTCCAAATTTGTACACAGACTTTAGTGGTTTTAATTACATATCAGAATTATCTTGTGTTCTGGCTTTATCTGAAATGAATCATAAACATTGCTGTTACTATGTTTACATAACAATAACTTCATATGATAGCATAGCAGTCTATGTAGTTGGTACATTGTTTCCTGACATGTTAATTCAAGTAAAACTGTACTGTTTGAGCTATAGTTTGAAATAATGACACATATTTAATGACGTTCATAAATGTTACTGGGCTACGAGGTAATTGGCTATAAAATGGAGAACAGCCACCATAAATGACTATAATTAGTATTCTCGGTGCTCAGCAACCAAACCTTTTAGAGGAGATACTGTAGAACAATCATGTCAGATGCCCACCTAAAAATGAAATGGACCTTTCTCCTTCCTTTGCAGTGGTAAATATTGTGGAATATTATTTTAATATTAACTGCAATAACTCACAGCCTTCTGTCATTGGTTAATTGAGCCAACAAATATTCAATAAGTACCTGTTGTGTGCCATGCTGGATGAGAGGTCTGTATGGAAGGAAATGGTTAGGATTCCTGCTCCACTATGATTTATAAACTAGATGAAATGAGGACAGCAATCAAATACCAACACAGAAAATAACTGCAAGAACGAAGTGAACAGGGCCACTGTCACAGGTAGAAACCGTGGTGCACACTTCACACTAGTGACCAGTGACAGCTCACATTGACATTGTAGGTTGAAGGGGAGGAGACAAGCCACACAAAAAGTGTGGGCATGAGGCAATACATAAGAGTCGTTCACACAGGACAGTGGGGACAAGGGAACAGCCCGAGTAAAGGCTGTGAGACATTTTGGAAAATATGGCGTTTGTGATGACTAAGCCCATGAGCACTACAATGAGTGGGCAGAAGGGAGTGCGGCCCTCCGTGAAGGGAAGAAAGGATCCCCCTGTACACAATCAGAACACCAGAGCATCAAAGGGGGGTGTGGAGTCAGGGCAAAAGCTTCAGGCAGACAGCCAGCAAATGCCAGTTTAGAAAAAGCTTTTGACAGGTGTGTGGGAAAACTGATTGGAGGTAGTAAAGTCAGCATGTAGCTGTTGGTACACGCCTGTGACAGGGTGTGATGGGGGGGCACCTGAGTGAGTGATGGCAGTAGAGACCAGACTGTGGACAGCAGGTCTCCCTGGAAACCAGAGCTGTCATCCAAAATGACTGTGAAGGATGAGGGGAAGGAAGATGTCAGTCATGGCTCCTGCAATTTCAGGAAACATCAGTTTCAGAATCACGAAGCAGGAAATGCAGAGGTTTCTTTTAGTACCTGAATTGGGGAGGTGACCACTGAGGCCTCCAGCTGGGGATGGCAATGTGTCTGTGAGCTGCATCAGCATGACAATGAGATTTCTAAAGGCAGTGTGTAGCTGGGAAGAGAATGGGTCCCACTCAAGAACTTGTAGCTATGGTGATATTTTATTTGTGCTAAAATGTGGTTTTATTTATATGTTAATAAAGTTGCCTGTGGATCAGAGCTAATAGCACACCATAGCAGAAGTCTGGCAGTGGTAGTACACGCCCTTAATCTGATCACATGGCAGGCAGAGTCTGTGTGTTCAAGGACAGAGCCAGTTTGGAGACATATGCCTTTAATCTCAATACAAACCATAGAGACCTGGAGGTCTGTATAGACAGGCAGTGACGAGGAGGTCATGTGGTTGGGTTTACAACCAATGAGAAGGCAGAACAGAAAGTCAATAAAAAGACAGACACACAGGAAGTAGGTCTCTTTCTCAGGGGAAGGACGGCAGCGGCAGCAGGTGGTAAGAAGGTGGTTTTAGTCTCAGCTCTTAGCTACTGCTCTGACCTCTTGGGCTTTTAACTCTGCATTTGGCTCTGTGTTTCTTATTTAATAAGATCGTTACACCTACATGTAGCATTCCAGAAACGCTCAGTCACGAGCAGAGTAAATTCCCAGCCAGTGGAACACAGCCCTGGGGATTTGTAGAGATACTGTCCCCACCACTGACCCTCCAGGGCCAATGGAATTACCCAGGGACTGTCTTCTTATAGATCGTTGAGCTTTGTCTGTCTTCTCTCTGAGTGTGTCTGTTCCTCTAGGACCCTTCTAAGGGAGGGGAGTCAGGATCAGTGGTGGCTGTGAGCAGCCCTACATTAGAGTGGTACTCTGCCATGTGTACCTCTTTCCACGGGTGCCATTGGCTCCTGTGGGTCTCCCTGAGAGCTGCAACACCGCAAACTCCCCTTTGCATCTTCCAGCAGAGCTCAGTCAGCCACTGTAAATGTTGTCCAGTGAATAATGGAAGAGCTGGTAGGGACCTTTGGAAGGCTAAACACTAAGACTCGTGTTTTACAAATGAAGAAATGGATTTATGGATGAAGGCCACTAATGATATGAAAGGTACTTCAGTTATACTTTGTCAACCTCTGATTAACTTCTGTCAACCAGGGAAGCCTCGAGACCTCATCCAATCCAAAATTGGACATGCTTATTTGGAGTTCTCATTTCTCTTTTGGCTCCTCTGACCATACTCAGCCTTCCTCACCTAAGCGATTTGTTTTCTTCATTGATTGTTGTGTCCCCAAACTGAGTCAACTGGTAGAATAAAGTGAGGGTATTCTAGGTCTTGTAACATGCATTTGTCAAGAAACGCCGTATAGTTGCTACGCTTTGCTCCAATTCTGAATGGGTGACTTTGTCCAGAGTCACCTTTAGTTTGAAACACTGCATCTGTGGATGCTGTGTTGTGAAGAACTGGGTGAAAGGCTGGAGGCTTGGAGGGTGGGTGATGATGATGATTACAGTGTATGTGTGTGTGTGTGTGTGTGTGTGTGTATGGACAGTGAGTGTGGGCATGGGCATTCGATGTATACTCATAGAGGACAGGGGATGCTGTGTTGTGAAGAACTAGGTGAAAGGCTGGGGGTTGGAGGGTGGGTGATGATGATGATTACAGTGTGTGTGTGTGTGTGTGTGTGTGTGTGTGTGTGTGTGTGTGTATGGACAGTGAGTGTGGGCATGGGCATTCGATGTATACTCAGAGAGGACAGGGGATGCTGTGTTGTGAAGAACTGGGTGAAAGGCAGGATGGCCGGAGGGTGGGTGATGATGATGATTACAGTGTGTGTGTGTGTGTGTGTGTGTGTGTGTGTGTGTATGGACAGTGAGTGTGGGCATGGGCATTCGATGTATACTCAGAGAGGACAGGGGATGCTGTGTTGTGAAGAACTGGGTGAAAGGCAGGATGGCCGGAGGGTGGATGACGATGATTACAGTGTGTGTGTGTGAGGGCGGTGAGTGTGGGCATTCGATGGATGTATGCTCATGGAGGTCAGAGGATAACTTTCAGGAGTTGGTTCTCTCTGTGGGATTTAGGAACTGAACTCAGGCTGTCAAGTTTACAGAGGATCCACTTTTACCAACTGAACCATCACTCCAGCCCAAGCCACAGGTCTTGTGTTGATGCAGGAAATCTAAACCCCGTTTAAAACATTGCTTCCTGTGCCTGAACAGCGGTAAGCTGGCATGTGTGGCAAGTAACATACAAAGCTTGCTCCTGTACAGAGACTGATTTGAAAACCAAGACTCCGAGGATAGGATGAGTTCAGTGGGGAAAACACCATCTCATCTTCCCGTTCTATGCTTGCTGAGGCAAACGCATTTATTCCCCAGTATGCCTTTTCCGGTCTGACATTCTGCACTTGATTCATGTGAAGTCTCTCTGGCTGCACTTGAAATCAGGGATACAGGCACATACTCTTCATCAAGAGTCACAGATTTAGGGACCAGAAGGAGCACGAGGATGAATCCAAAGCCTCCGTTTTATTTTCCAAAAAATGCAACCAGAGAGCCAAGGGCTTTGGCCAAAATTGCACCAGGACTGCTTTCTTTTGAAAATGTTTGAGTTCAAGCCAGTGGAAAACTACTACCACTGCTGAGAGGACCTGGGTAGGATTTTATTTTCCTCAACTTTTCATTTTATGCAATTTTAATTCTTCTTTCTAAAAAAAGGTAATCATATAAAACACATTTTATGTGAGATACAGAAAAAAGTACTATGTGTGTGATCATGCCTAGAATGTTAATGCATTTCCTCCTGTTTTTTTCTATGCATATGTAAAATAGTTGATGTTTAGCATATATAATATTTTCAGGGAGTTTTTTAGTTAGTATATCAAACACTTTTTTTTTCTTGAGGCAGGGTCTCATGTAGCCCACACTAGCCTGGTACTGGCTTTATAACTGAGGATGACTTTGAATTTCTAATGTTCCTGCCTCTACCTTCCAAGTGTTGGATTTCAGAATGCAGCACCACCACACCTGGCTTATGTGATACTGGAGGTTAAGTCCAGGGGTTCATGTACGCTAGGCAAGCATTCTACCACAAGCCTAGCCCCTGACATAGGCATTTCTGATGAATATAGAGTGCCCAGGCAAATAGATACACTCAAGTCACTGAATCTTTCAGTGAGTATTGGGCACTAAGGAGTATGTTTTGTTGTTCTATATAGCATATAAATATAGATGAGAAAATATAAAAACATCTTACGACATACAGCTTTTCCAATGAACTGTACATTTAATAATTAACTATATAGAATTAGATAGCCATGGTTATTACTGTTAAACAAAACAATAATAGAAATAATGATGGTCTTGGTAATTCTGCTTAAACAAAAACTGACATATAATCCCCTTCAGAAAATGGGGTTTACTGCAGAAAGAGCTTCCAGGCCAAGTGTGGGGCCTCAATGTGGGAGGAAGAACATTATACAGGTGTTATAATACACAAGATCTAAACATAAGGCCTCACAGGGAGGGAGAGGCTTCCCTTCAAAACCGGAAGAGGAGCTTCGTTCAGAGCGAGACTAGAAGGAAGTGGAGAGGGAGATGCAGAGGCAGAGGTAGCCACCATTAGAGGGGTGGCAGAGGGTGGCAGAGGGTGGCAGAGGGTGGCAGAGGGGTGGGGTGAGCTTTCCAGAGAAAGTCTCCAGAGCCATTTCTGAAGTAATCTAGAACGAAGAAAATATCAGATGTATAACTTTGGGGTGCTGGTGGGAAGTTTTACATCACATGATTTAGTTTATTACGGCTCCACAACAAAGAGTGTGGAAGAGCCAGGCAACATAAATTAAGAACTGTGAAGAACAGGAAATTTGCTGGCAAATGGATGGAACTAGAGAAGATCATCCTGAGTGAGGTAACCCAGACTCAGAAAGACAAACATGGCATTGTACTCACTCATAAGTGAGTATTAGCTGTAAAGTAAAGGAGAACCAGACTACAATCCACAGCCCCAGAGAGGCTAAGAAACAAGGAGGGCTCAAGGGAGGTGGAGATGCATGAATCTCACTGTGAAGCGGAAATAGAACGGACAATGCCAGTGGATTGGGGGAGGGGCCTTGAAGGGGGATGGGGATGGGAACAGGAGGGATCAGGTCGGGGGAGGATGGAGGAGAGAGTACTAGGAGAGACAACTGGAATCTGGGGCATCTCCCGAATGAGCTAGAAACCTAGAGCAATAAAAACTCCCTGGAATCTATGAGGGTGAACCCAGCTAAGACTCCTAGGAATAGGGAATATGGCGTCTGAACCGACCATCCCCTATAACCAGGCAAGACTTCCACAAGAGAGACTGGGACCCCAACCCAGTCACATAACCTCTGGCCTACAATTTGTCCTGCCTACAAGATGTGCTGGGATAAAGATAGCGCAGAATTGTGGGAATGCCTGGCACAGCTGGAGGCCCATGTTCTGAGAGGGAGCTCACCCATGAGGGCCATTACCCAGAGGTGGGATACCCAGAGACCTAGGATAGAACCAAACATGAATAGAAAAAAAAGTCAATGAAATGATCCCTGTTATTCTGCTATACTCATAGATTGATGCCTAGCCCAACTGTCATCAGAGATGTTTCACCCATCAGTTGATGAAAACAGATACAGAGACCCACAGACAAACATTAAGCAGAGCTCCAGGAATCCTGCAGGGACGGGGAGGAAGGACTGTAGGATTTAGTGGTGTCAAGGACACCACAAGAAAACACACAGAAACAACTAACCTGGGCTCATAGGGGCTCACAGAGACTGGACCAACAAGCAGGGAACCTTCATGGGACTGTCCTAGGCCCTCTGTATACATGTTACAGCTGTGTCTTTGGGTGGGACTCCTAACAGTGAGAGCAGGGGCTGTCTCTGACTATGGGGACACTTTCTTCCTACTGGGTCACCTCATCCAGCCTTAATAGAATAGGAGGTGCCTAGTCTCATTGCAACTTGATATACCGTGGCTGGTTGATGTCCATGGGATATTGGCCTGTAACTGAAGAGAAACAGTGAAGGAGGAGTGGATGGGATGGGGTTGGGGGAGGGGGGAAGAGGGCAGGGGAGGAACTGGGAAGATGGGAGAGAGGGGAAACTTTGATTGGGGTGTAAAATCACAATCAAAACCAAAACAAAACATTGAAACTTCAGCACAGACTGCTTCTTAACTTTCCCCAGGGTGCAGGATGGGGCTGGGGGCTGGATGGGAGTCAGGAGTGGAGTGGATGGGCATGGCCTGTCTTTTCAGGGGTGGAAGCTAACCTTTTAAGAGTGACAATGTCATACAGGCATTGTCTAACAGTTCTAATAATCACTACTTGAATTGTTACAGCGTCAATCTGACTCACTATTGCTTTACAGCGTTGAATACCATCATTAAAACAGCTGCTACTTTCCTCATTGAAAATAACACTTGCCTGAATTCTTTTCTTTCTTGTGGATGTTGCATTCTCCTGTGACCACCTTTATCACCTAGCATTTTGATTTTCTTCATTGGTTTTTTGTGCCCTGAACATGACATCCATGAATTTTGTTTGCAAGTGTCTCTTGGTAAACTGGGAACCCCTCAAAGATGAAGTCTGTGTTTTGATCATCCATATATTCCCACGATCTTATTGGTGCCCAGCATACAGAGGACAGGAACTAACTAGCTAACAAATAAATGAATTGGAAAACAAAGTTGAATATTCCCTTCATGTTTGTTCAGTAAATATGATTTCTGAATGCATTGTCTGGTTCTCATCCTTTGTCCATTTACTTAATGATATCAGGGTTTTATTGATTTTTTTTTACTTGATTTTTTAATATGAGAAGGCATTTACACTTCACTTGTCACATGTGGGCTAACAAATTCTTCCAGCCAATGCATTTGATATTAAAGTGGGGGAAATATAAGGCTAGTGAATGTAACATTGCCTATTTTTTCTTTATCTGAAAGGTGTCTAAACAGTAGAGTGTGTGTGTGTGTGTGTGTGTGTGTGTGTGTGTGTGTGTGTAAGTTCTGTGCTATCAAAGGTTAGACAGTTTGCTGCATGGGTTATTCACATGAATATGAAGTATGGTGAGTGGCACATTTCAAGACCTCCCTGGAGCTGGTAGGTCAGTCAGCCTCTCTGAGCAGTGGAAAGCATTCAGCCCGTCCACAGAGAGAGGTAAATTCCAGTTAAAAACCACACCGAGCAGCTGAGCAATTTCCTCATGTATTCCATTTATAAATGAGAAGTGAAGACTCGTTACTGATTCTTGAATCCTTGGTGAGTCAGCACTGTCCACAGGAAAGAAACTCAGCTGGATGTGGTGGGTGCTCGGGAGTCAGGTCTGGAAGGAACAGGTGGCAGGGGTGAGGTGGGGTGGGAGCAGCGGGTAGAGCAGAGTAAGCCTGGAATCTCTTGGTCTCCTGTGGGATTGCCTCTGGCTGGCTCTTTCTGAGGGGTCACAGCTGGTGTCAAGCAGATCCTTTCTGTATGGTCTTTCCTTTGCAGGGGCTGGTGGTGCCCTGATGCTCAGTTCTTCAGACTAGGGGCCTTGTGCTATTTATAACCTGCCCACCCTAACCCTATCTGGGTCATCCTAACAGGAATATGCCTTTGGTTTCTTCCTGGAACACACCGATAGAGAAGAAAATGTTGGCGTAGTACCTGCATCCTAAAGTTTAGCCTGCCACCTGCTCCTATCTCTGTCCTGGGATGGGCATGCTTTTCCCCAAGGCTCTTCAGGAGGTAAGGAAGGTATTGCCATGGGCTGAAGTATACACATGGACATCTATTTATTGTTTCTTAAATATGCATATATAACTATTTCTTTTTCCCATCTCCTTTCTTCTGTGTGTTGTAGTTCAACCCATGGCCTAAGGGATCCATCTCTACACAGAGTTGCATCCACAGAAGCAGTGATAAATGGGCTCTCAGTGTTGTCCGAGGGTTCATCTTGGCTATTCCTGTAGAAGCAGAAAAACCAGAAACCCAAGATCATGGTCCTTTTGATCATTTGGGAGTTTTGTGGGTCAAATGGTCATGACTGTGTGTGGACTTATCTTTCCCCAACTCACCGGAAGCATTGCATGATACAGGACCAGAGACACTTAGGAGATTCTGTCTTTATTCCTATCCTAGCTGAGATGGTGGGCATGGCTGTAAAGGACAGAGGACATACTGGTACTGTGAAATCATCAGCCCTGTTTCATGTTCCTGTCCTGGAGGAATACGAGACCTAGCCCTGCGTATGTGTTTACTTCCTAGTCATGGCTGATGATTTTTAACTGACGTCACAATTCCAGTCTTAGCCATTAGCATGCTCTCCAGGAAGGCACTGTGAAGTCTGTGCTATAACACACTGCGTCACCCTGTTCCATTTCTGTGTCTATGGTGAGTGATGGCGTTCTGAGTCTCATCAGTGCGGGAGACATTCATCTCCTCATCCACACAAAGGAACTGACTGTTACCAGGGTTACTAGACCAAGCAGAGGCCTCTTAAATTGGATTGGATTGCTCAGTTCCATTCTGCCTTTGGAAGCTCAGCTGACCCTCTGATCACCAGGTTCCTCGTACAGACCCTCAAATGCTAAACTCAAACAGATTTGAAACTGGACTCCAACAGATCCTTCAGCAGCTCGAAAGAGATGAAGATGGGATTTCTGTGTGCAGGCTGCCCTTGCTGCTCAAACAGACAGACTAGATTTGAGCAGCAGTAATTAATTCTCAAGGAATTTTCCATCTCCAGACCTTTGCATCTCACTAATTATTTTTAAGGTAAATTAAATTTGCTCTGCGGTGTCTTCCAATTGAACATGAGACTGCAGACCCGTGATTGCTCTCTCCAGCATGAATTCCAATCCTTCTGTGACTCAGAGCGACAGTGTCTTTAGACCGGCTTTCTACCCATACGTCACTTTCTTTGTTGTTCCCAGTGGCAAGCAGAAGTGCAAGGGGGACTCCGTTCAGCTCCTTACAGAAAATTACAGACTATGGTTTGCTGACATCCAAACTGTGGGTGGTGGTAACACTGAAAAATGAAGCTAGAGGTGATTTGAGCAAAGCATTTCTGTGAAATCCATCAACCCAGTGATGGATGGGTGGAATACTAAACCAGAAAGCAAACAAAAACCAATCATTCTTCCCTCTGAATGATCATAAATAAGTCACCTAAGCCCTTAAGGGTGCCCTAAGGGACTGTTGTCAGAACTGTCAAACAAGTTGCTTGGTATGGGAGCCCTCAACCCACGTGTTTCTGTCCTTTCTCAGCTCTCATTCATGTTCTGTGGTAATTGATAGAACTGTCAGTATTTTACTTCAAAAGCTTTCCGTGTAATGCCAGAGCTATGAACCACTCATGTATCTGTCCCACATTGGAGCTTAATCCCCTTACAGCTTCAAGGCAGACAGTGGTGGCCAGAATCCTCAGACTGATTTTATTTTGGACATTTCTCCTTTGAGTGCTCTAGAAACTGATGTCATGGATGGTCCTTGTTCCTACATCTGAGAGATCCCAGAGTACTGTGCCAAAGTGGGTGCCACCTAAGCATCAGCACATGGGCAGATAGAGGGCTCCCAGTCCTGTAGGAGAGACAAGGAGCATGTTGAAGGGAGCAGTTTTCTCTGGTGCCTGGCCAGAGTCTTTAGTCAGGTTCTCCCACAAGGCACAGAGTTTCCCACAGAGGTGCAAGAACCCACTAATGGAAATGCTAGTGCTTCTCCACCACGGGCTGTTTTATCTTCAGGAGAAATTTTGTGTTGCTGATGTTGGTACAATTAGGGATGGGTAGATGGCATGGCCATAATGCAAGTTGGCTTAAAAAGATCCTATAGTAGGGAGCTGGCAATGGAAAGGGGGAACGTTGGCCAATCATTTAAGTCTCTCCCTCCACGACCCCTGCCCATCTCCCTATGTGTAAATGATGCCATCATTTAGAGTCTATACAAGTTCTCTCCTCAGCTTCCCATTCTACTTCCACCCTCCGCATAGTTTCTAACCTGGCATTGCCAACTTTTGACTGCCAACTTGGAACTGGCCAACGCTGTCATGTGAAATAGGAGGCCACCCTGTATATTGTAGGCTGTGTAGCGATTTCTCTGAGCTCTAACTTGTCTCCGTTTCCCGTCGGCTGGATCGGTGTGTCGTGCTGACAAGCTGTCTCTGACAGCTCACTCTTGTTCTAGGTTCTCTCCCAGGCATTGGAGAGACTGCGGCGAACAAGGCTGTGTGGGGTACAAACAACACACACGCAGGCAAACTCGCTGTAGGATTAGGCAGAGAAAAGGGCCCCGAACAACCACAGAGCAAGGTCAGGGATGGAGAGTGGCATTGGGAGGGCGACATCTGATCATTTCAAAGTCACGAGTTTCCTGCGTTTAGGGTTCCCCGCTTGGCCTGTTCACTGAATTGCTCAGCTTGTGCACACTGTTTGAGCCTCAACTTCAGACTCTCGTTGGGAAGAGAAGATTGTTTACTGTTTTTTGTTTTTCTTCGTGTCTAGTCCCTCAAATTCTCCTTCCCAGCCTCAAGCCTTTACTCCCCAGTTTCTGTCCACAAATAGAAGGACGCGGAGGTACCCTTGAACACATTGATTAATAGGTTGCTGGTGATAAAGAGGGCTCTGTGAACACACACATGCATACACTCACACGCCGCACACACGGTGGGGAGGGCAGTCCTTGTTGACTCTGTCACATGTGAATGGCAAATACTAGGAGCGTTTGCTACCGACCAGCTCCCTTTCTCATGCCTCTGCTGGATAGGCTGTCCACAATTGATGACTATGACTTTCTTAGCAGCCAATAGTAATTTGCCATGTAAAATGAAACCCTGGCTCAGTGGTCCCCTGTGTTCCCTTAAACAGAAGCTTGGAATAGGCACATGCTGGGGGTGGGAGCAGGGAGGCAGGAAGAAGAAGAAAAGCACTCACTGGTAGTCAGAGGTCAGCCCTCAGCCTCAACGCTGTTTATGAGACACTGCTTTGTCCCCTGCCACTTGCAGTTTCAACTGAGCAATTACTAAGGAACTGGGACATGATCAGTGGTGAAAATGGAAGTCGTCACTGGTGTTGGCGGGTAAGGAGTATCCAAGGGCTGTACCTTAGTGAGGCCGTCTTGGGGGTCTGAACCACTACAGCTTCTCTGGTCACCACACAGCTCACCAGTGTTTAAATGGAATCATTCTTGCTACCAGGATTAATGACTCTCTGAGCTGCATAGCCTGTTGATTAGCTGTTTGGATGCAAAACTCCAGTGTAAAGCTCCCTTACCATAGAGTGGGCGGTTCTTTCCTACTGGTGGAAGTATTAAGGCAACTCTACGTAGTTAAAAGGGAGGTTTATTTTGTGGGGTAACTTACAAGTAAAAGGATAGGTCTGGGAAAGGTGCAGTCCAGTGATGTTCTCTGGAGAAATCTGCTTGGTCTACCTCTAGCGTCCAGGATCCAGGAACCAAGAGAGTCAGCACATCTGGATCTTGGGTATTAAGCACTCCTGTGTTGGCCCTGCCTTGTAGGTGTGACAGTTACCACGCAAAATGGGAATATAGTTTTACTACAGATTAAGTAGTCTGAAATCCAATGGGAAGTACATTCACTAGAGTTGAGCCAATTCACAAAGAAGAAAGACTAGATGCATGAGTCTGTCTGAGGTGATTTGAAAAAGAATGGCCTTATAGGCTCGTATATTTGAATGCTTAGTCACCAGGGAATGGAACTATTTGGGAAGGATTAGGAGGTGTGGCCTTTTTGGAGGAAGTGTTTCACCTGGAGTGGGCTTTGAGATTTCAAAAGTCCATGCCAGATCCACTGTCTCACTCTCTCTGCTGCCTGTGGATTATGATGGAAAGTTGTTAGCTATTTCTCCAGTGCCATTCTTGTTTGCTTCCAGCCATGAAGATCATGGACTAACCCTCTAAAACTGTAAGCAAGCCCATAATTAAATAATTTCTTTTGTAAGAGTTGCCTTGGTCATGGTGTCTGTGGTGGTTTGAACAGGAATGGCCTCCATAGACTCATATGTTTGAATGCTTGGTCCATAGGGAGTAGCACTGTTAGGAGGTGTGGCCTTGTTGGAGTAGGTGTGGCCTTGTTGGAGTAGGTGTGGCCTTGGAGTAGGCGTGGCCTTGTTGGAGGAAGTATGTCACTGGAGGGTAGGTTTTGAGTCCTCAGAAGCTCAAGCCAGTTCTCTGACTGCTGCCTGTGGATCCAGATGTGGAACTCTCAGCTCCTTCTCCAGCACCATGTCTGTCTGCACGCTGCCATGCTTCCTGCCATGATAATGGACTAAACCTCTGAACTGTAAGATAATCCCAATTAATTGTTTTACTTTATAAGAATTGCCATGGTCATGGTGTCTCTTCACAGCAATAGAACGGTGACTAAGATAGTGTCCAGTGTTAGAGCCTCAGGAGTAACTTCCTTACTACTACTGATGGACACCATATAATTGCCAAATGTAGCAGATGTTTGCAGAGAGAAACAAGGGACAGAGAGATGATATGTTAATAAGCTGGTGTCTTATTTCTCTGCCAAATTAGACCTGGTATTTCTCCTTATGATGGCTTTGGTCTTGGTTTGACTTCATAGAAGACAACTCTAGACAAGCTGGCTGTTGGCATAGAGAGGGTCTGTCACATGACCATCTTAGTTTGGTGAATATAGTTTCCTTCTGCTTTCACAAGGAAGCCTTCAGAATACAGTGGAAAAGCCTTGGGATCAATTGTGCATAGGCAGAATGGAACTGGGTGTCATTCAGGACAAGGATGGCTCAAGGCTGAAGCATTATGGGTCTGAACTGAGAGAATTTTAGACTTTCTTGGGGGGGGTGGAAGTTGAGCCTAGGTCAAATGTGTAGCTGATGGAGACAGAGAAACTGATTCTTACAAAATTTTCTCAGAATCAGTCTGGCTTACAAGGTTGGCCATGAACAAAGAGCCCCAAACTGGAACTCCGGACCCAGTACTGGTCTAATTTGATGACCTGAGACTCAAATGAGGGAGAATGAACTCGGTTGTTTCCAGAACGTAGGATATTGTAGGAGACAGAGTTATGATAGCTCACCAAATGGGGTTCAGAAGGATGCTGTGCTTGTGCTTCACAAATGGGGAAATGGAATATCCCAGAAGTGTGTGGAGTCTCCGCTGTGTTGAGTCCTGTATGCCTCTGCTGACAGAGACCTGTGGCTTCCTTCCCCCTCCTGAGGTGGCAAGGGTTGCCTGGGCCTGAGCCCCCATGCTTTTGCTTTTCTGTCCTTTAAAGAGTCAGAGTTGGCTAGAGAAAGTATTTACAAGTGTGTTCTGGCAGAGGCATTCCCTCAGTCACTGGGGACACCTTGGGAAATGGACACAGTCTGGAGCTGACTCATACTCAACCCCTGCATGGGTCCATGCTGGCACCAGTCATGGTTGTCCTCATCAATACCTCAGGGTGCCATCAGACCTCTGCAAGGTGCCCCATCACTCAAGGGTACCACTCTTAGGAAGTTGGAGGGGTGGTTGTAGAGTGCTTTGGGGTGAGGCTGTGCTATAGTTGGAATTCCCATGCCATTGCAGCGTACAGCCACCTTGAGAAGGCACGCTCTGTGGGGTCTGAGTTGTTATGGGAAGATATAGTCTGAAGCTGGGGCTCACTGGTTCAGCCACACCAGCTGGCCAGCAAGCCTCTGGGATTCTTTCTCTATCAGAGAACTGACTTCTTTTACTTATGAAGCCATGGACACTGGGTTCTCTATGGATGGACAGTAACCCTGTTTCCAATCTCTACTATTCTGAGGTGCTGGGTAACCTTGATGACAATATCATGCTTATGTGAGTGGGCCCCTGATATGAACTCCACAGAGTGGAATTTTCAGATCAGACAAATGGAGAGTCACTACAGACCTTGGAGAAAGTATTTGACATTTCTGAACCTTGTTCTATTAGTTGTAAAACGGAGAGTCTACCTTGGGTGCCCTGTAGGACTTTTCCATCTTGGGGGGTCCCTGGTATGCAGAACCTCCTGTTTACAAGGACTTTGGCAAAAATGATGACCCAGACCTTGTGATTTGCCCACATACACAATGTCCCTGAGTGTAGGCCATCACAGCCAGCTGGGAGCCAAAATTGGTTCTGTGTACAGCCAACAGAGCAGAACTTGAAGAGAGACGTCCAAGGGCCAGGCATGATCTCATTTGTCCTCAAGTAGCATCTTTGTTGTTTTGACCTCTTTAAAGGTAGCTGCTTTGCAGGCTCTGTGGGAAGGGAATGTGCAGCGTTTTGCCTTTATTTACAGAACTGAGGAGAATAAAGGGATGCACGTTCTTAAGTTAGACATGGGGAAAAATTAGAATGCTGGGGTATAAGGACATTAAAGAGATGTTTAGCGTTATTGACAAGCAACCAGTGCATGTTTTATTAGCACACTGACCAAAATCAAGGCTATCTGATAAATTTTGCCTTTGCTGAACGTAGAAATTATGTGGCTATTAGGTAAGTCTGAGGACAACTCCAACCATGGGTCAAGACTTAATCATGTAAGACCTAATAGTCTCTGCTATCATGGATCAGATTTGAGAATCATAGAATGTTTGACCTGTAAGAGGCCTTCAGGATAATTCAAATCTTACTTGTTCCAAGTGGGCTGGGTCTTCCTACATTAATTAGTGTCATCAAGACAATCTCCTATAGACAGGCCTGCAGACCAACCATGTCTGCATGGAGATGCAGAGTTTGGAGTTAGCCCAACTGGTTTTCAGTCTTGCTTGGGTCCAATATTTCTTTACTATGCTCCCTTCCCTGTGTTTTTGAACAGTAATGTATATCCTGTGCCATTATATATTGGAAGTATATGGTCTGCTTTTTGATTTTGATTTTACAGGTGATTACAGTGAAGAGATTGCATGAATCTCAAAGAGACTTTGAACTTTGGACTTTAAAACATCATTGAGACTGTGATAGACTATGGGGACTTTTGAAGTTGGACTAAATGAATTTTGCATTATGATATTTTTACAACCTTATGGGGGCCAGGAAGTAGAATGTGGTAGTTTGAATGTAGTTGGCCCCCATAATCTCATAGAGAGTTGTACTATTATGAGGTGTGGCTTTGTTGGAGTGGGTATGGCTGTGTTGGAGGAAGTATATCATTGTGGGGGCAGGCTTTGAGGTTTCCCATGCTCAGAACACTGTCCAGTGTCTCAGTTGATTTCCTGTTGCCTGCAAGATGTAGGACTCATTCACACAACCTCGTGTAGACATTCTCTTGCTGGGTGATTCTAGACTGTGTTGAGTTAACAATAAAGGTAACCATCTCAGCCCTTCAAGTGGAGGATCTTCTAATGGGATCTTCTCCCTTGAGCTTCTGACCACACTCTGTGGTCATCCTTGTCATCCTCTGATCTTCATATGATTCTATGTGGTAAGAAGAACATATATTAACTGTCTTCATAGGCAGTGACACAGGATTCATGCTAGTTTGGCTAACTTGAGACAATCAAGCAGCCCATACTGAGACTGCCTGGGGTTTGAGTCCCAGCTCTATCATTTTTAATCACTAAGCCTTGTTATTTAACTGCTTCACTTGAAGCTAATAATAGATCCCATTTCTTAGAGTCTGTGAAAAATTTACATATGTCAGATGCTGGGATCAGTGCCTGGCCTATGGATGGCTGTCTCATCTTCCTATTATAACCATTGTTGCCAAGGCCACAGAGCACCCAGTGGCTCAGGTGAAATGATCAATTGTAGGCTCCTGGCCAAGTGTCCTCTCCATTGCTAAACCTGCTCACTATTTGAGAAAAAAAAAAATCAGGAATGGCTCAAGTACGCCCCCATACCAGGGAGGCAGAATTATCAAGACACCATCCACTGTGTAAACCCCACTAATCAACAGAATAACATAAAGCTACACATTAAAGAAAGAAAAACAGATGCAATTAATTTTAAGAACATTTTAATTAGTACAATCTATCCAGAAAGCTAGCATTTTTATATCTAATCAACAACAGAAAAATTCCTAGGATTTTGTTATAGTAAGCCTTTACAATTCAAGATACATACATAAAACAGCTCAACTTGAGACACATTTCAGGTGCCCAGTTGCCACAGGCCTTCATGAGGCTAGCATACTGGGCAGTGTAGATAGCCTGAACACTGTAGATGACTTAAGAAGAAACTGGACACTGTGCTGGGGGTTGGAAATTCAGAGCAATCAATGCAGTCTTTCTGAGTTCTGTTCAGGGCACTGAATCCTCTCCTCGCTAGCGGCTGGTGGGGTGGGTCAGTGGGTAAGGCACTTGCCATGAGATTCTGGTGTCCCAAAAACACACATAAAGGTGGAAGGAGAGAACTGACTCCACAATGTGTGCTGTAGAGGACACACACACACACACACACACACACACACACACACCACAAATAATACTAAAAGATTAATAGAATTTTGTATGAATTGCCCAAGTTCGTTGATTAGGCTTTTCCTTTAATTCTAGCTTTGGTAAATACATGCACGTATAGAATGTGTGGTGATCATACTCACCATCCCCTCTCTTACCCCTCCCCAGCTCTTGCTCACTCCCCAACTTTTTCTCACTCCCGTCATCCTACCTCTATGGCTTGTGTGTGTGTGTGTGTGTGTGTGTGTGTGTGTGTGTGTGTGTGTGTGTGTGTTCAGGGCTTGGTAGACAGCCACAGCTGCCATGTGTTGGTGATTGATGCCCATGGCATATCCAGAAGATAGCGTTTCACAGCACTTCCCTCCATCCATCCCCTGGCTTTTACTGTCTCTCTGGTCCCGTTCCCTTGACCATGAGGGGGTAATAATATAGCTGTTTCCTTTAGGTCCAAGCAATCAACAGTCACTTATTCTCAGAACTTTGACCAATTGCAAGACTCTTTATTAACTCTCATCCTTCTCTGACCCAAGCTAAGAAGAGCACTAGTCTCCAGGCTTAAACACTGAGAAGGCAGTTGGCTACATGTCCATTAGTAAAACATTTGTAGTGTACTCTCCCCTAGGAGCTGTTCCCCCTAGCCACGGGCTTTTAACTATGTGTGAGGCACGTGTTTCCTCCTGCGGAACAGGCCTCAGATTTGATTAGGAAGTGCTTGGTTGACCCAAAAGCATTCTTATCACTATTTTATCAGTGGGCACATCTTGCCTGGAGGGTCAGGATTGGCGTATGTAAGGTCTACGCAGTCTGTGTGGTAATTTCCTGCGCTATGGGAAACTTCCAGTTGTGAGGGAGCTTCAGCCATTCCAGCTTGATTTCTCAGCGTCTCATATCCAAGGCATATGCTGTATTCATGAGTAGGGTCTTACCATCTACTTCTAGTGGGTAACCAAGAGCAACGGTGATAACTTCTTGTTTCAGGAGCTTCTGGGGGTGCTCTCTGGTCAACAGCTCATGAGGAGGTGTCTAATTTGGCACTGGAACTTTCCCCTACAAATCTGTGAATATTATCAACTCATACATGACACCTCCACTCAAACTCTTTCTTAAATTGTTTTTCAGGTAGTTTATACAGCAGTAGATTTCCATAGGTTTTTTGCTGTACATCTTTAATTCTGGTGGGCCCTTCCCTCAACCTCCACCTTCCCTGTCCCTTCCATGCCCATCTAGGTTTGAACTCTCCTCTCCTAGTACCTGATCCCCACAGACGACTCTAAATATTTCCAATTAGAAGATGAATATGAGACAGATCATGTGGTCTGTCTGGGTCTTTAATGAAAAAATGAAATAAGGAAGGATTTGACTGCTCCTAGGTATGGTGGAGGAGATTTATTGAAGATAAAAGAGACACATTGGAGACACAGTTAGAGGAAGGGACATGTGGAAAAATCCAGAGTGAACATGACCCTGAGCCAGACATTGTGAGGAGAAGGGAGAGGGGAGAGCTGGGAGAGTAAAGGATAGACAAAAAAGACCCAGGTAACCAAAATGTCTAGATTATATAGGGAACAGCAGCTGAGGGAAGGGCAGCCCAGCCCTGGGCTGGAGAAGTTTAGGGTAGGGCATGGGGTGTGCCAGCCTTACCCTGTAACAGGTTAGGGAGACCCTGGTGGCCGGGTCCACTTTGATATGTTAAATAGGCACCGCTGTAAGTCATTTGTCCCCAGGTGTGAGAACTAACAGGTCTCATTCAGTTAGTCTTTTCCATGTCAATTTAACTCAAGTATAGCTTCCAGGAAATCATGACACTGCATCTCAGCACATACGTGTGTACTTGTTACTTCTCTAAACCTTAGTGCCCAGAAGAAGCCAAGTCCCCCTCTGCCATCAGACTACCTGGTCATCTCTTCCTATGGCAAATGGGGGAACCGTCAACCCCGAGTCTGCTGCTGGTGACCTTGGGTCACCTTCCAGTACCTCCTATACAAGCAGGGGCATCCACTCCTCTGCCATCCTAGGAAGCTGAGGACCATTAGTGCTGGGATCTGACACCGTCCTAAATACCTCACTGGTGTCTTCCTCACTTTGTCTGTCAGTCTTATCATTTCCATTTAGCAAATGAGGAAACTGAGGCAGAGAGAATGACATGGCTCCTGTGAGGTCATAAGATGTGAAGGGATGGGAGGAATCGAACCCTGGAAGAGTCACTGCCACAGCTAGCTCTTCAGACTTCAGTTGGCTCACTGTTTTCAGTGGAGACAGCAGATCTCATTCTTTTGACCACTACTCTGACCTCACCCAGAAGAGTGCCTGATGCCCAAGGAGGTAAATAATTACCTGCTTACTAGCTGACTCCAGTTCCTGATTGCCACTGGTTTTCAAGCTTGTCTGTAGGCCACAATGCAGACAACCTTGGCCCTGCAGTTGAGATGATGTTGACTTTGTGCCTTGCCTTCTACTTGACTTGATTGTTAGAGAAGGGTCAGATGCTTGGGGTGATTCAGGCTTGAGGCAGGCCAGCTCTTTGCTGAGAGTCCCCTGAGTTCCATTATCCTGTATGCTGCCTGACACACACTGGGCCAGAGAATAACAGAGAATAAAGGAGCAGCAAGGCACCCCGCCCATCAGCCCCGGCAGACTGGAATTGGTGGGTGAAGACGCTGAGAGACAGGGATGCATAAAGGCCAGTGGTGCCAGGATCTGTGTGTAAAACGTTGTACTGTGTTCTAGCCTCCGTAGTTGGTCAGTTCAGGAAGAGAACCTGGCACCAACGCCTGCCTCTTGTCTTCCTTCTCTCTCTCTACACTGTAACCCAGGCCTGCCTGGCCACACTCCATTCTTACCATCCTGGCTGGTTTTACTGAAAACCTCCTCTCTATTCCTCCAACACCATATCTTACATTACTATGTCTGGGAACGCCTTGCTCTTTGTGCATCTGAGAACAGAAACGTCTAGACATCCTTGACCGGTGGAAAGTATCAAAAAGGATAGTCTCCAAAGGTCTTTGGAAGCATCAGGGCCCCTGCTGTTTATGAATTCACAGCCCTGTTGTCTTGATTCTCTCCGTGCTGGTTCAGGCCTCTGTCCCCAAATGCACTTACTGCACTGAGTCTTGGCTTTTGTATTCAGTGTCCTGGTGAGGAGAAGGAATCCAAGCAGAGGAGGCCTGGAATGTCATGGGGAGAAGCTGGAGATTTGGGTGGGCTGTGGTAGGGCACAAACCCGCTAAACCCAGGTCATACGTAGGTTTCCCCTAGTCTAACATCCTTTGGTTCTCATTTGAGGATAATTCCATGATACCACAGGGCAATGTTTGACAGATTCTTCTATATACTTATATGTGCATTCACGGATATGCATAAACAAATATGTTCTCTCTCTCTCTCTCTCTCTCTCTCTCTCTCTCTCTCTCTCTCACACACACACACACACACACACACACACACACACACACACACACGCTCACACTCACACGTATTACCAAGCCCCAGGTCTGAAGTTCTCACAAATGGCATGAGGTCAGACTGCTTGAAGAATTTGATGTCATGCTTCTGCTGTGAACAATCAAGGCCACCTGGACACTATCTCTTCCAGAGGGCATTGTTCCTTAACTCTCTCAAAAGCAAGTGGTCAGGGCTCTGAGGACAGAATGACATTTAGCTAAAGGAATAACTTCATCTCTGAGGTGTTGAGGCCTTGATGGAAAAGCCATCTTAAAACCCTAGCATAGTATGGCTTTTGGAATTTTCTATGGTTGTAAGTTGTCAGGGGTTCTCCGAGCCTTCCAGCGCCACCCTGCTCAGTCAGAAGACAATTTTCACAACAGTCTTGCAGCTCTTTTTTCACGCAGCAGATTCAACTGAAGTTAAAAAGATTATGCATACTCTGGACAAGAAAGCTGCAGTGCAAGTCCCTCCAACAGGTTCCGGAAGTAGGCAACAGACACACGAGGGCAAGATCACGTGCCAAGGACCCTGAGATGAACAGTGACCACAGCCCGAGGGAGGCCTGGGCTGGGTTCCCAGAGAAGGTCGAGCCTTAAGGGTAGCGGGAATTATCTGGGGGCATCCTGGCAGAGCGATAGCCAAAGGTGTGGATGTGGCCAGCATTGCTGAAGCATCAGAAGGTGATCTTCAGACCAAGCCATATGCTGTGGAAGGACTTCTGAGCCTCATTCTGCTGGCAACCGAGCAGCAGCAACATAACTAAAGCAATACCATCCACAAAGAACAGGAACAGCCAGCATTCGTAGGACGGATACTTCAGGGCCTTGTACACGTTTGTTGACTCACTTAGTCCATTACAATATCCACTTACGGATAAATTACTACTCCCACCTGACGGACGAGGAGGTGAGACAGAGTGCCACCGCCACGGCCTCCAGCTCCTACACTGCGGAGCTGGGATCTCAGTCCAGGGAGTGTGGTGTCTGAGACCCTTCTCCTTGCTATTCTGTAAGTAGTTATCATTTGTGCTTTTATAGCCGTCTCCTTTCAAAGAGGATTGTAGGTGATTCATAGTAAAATCACACACATGCATAGTAAAGTGAAAGAGAACAGAAACGTGGAAAAGTAATGAGGTGTTTGTAGACAAACGCGGGACCAGGAACTCCAGTCCCCACCTGAGCTGTCTGAGAAGTGGGGCACTGTCAGGTTGCAGACCTCTTCCTCCTTTCCAGTACATTCACGGTCATCTGGAGAGAGCCCAGCTTCCTTTCATCCCGTTTATAGTTTAATCTCTGGTATTGTGACATAACACAAATGATGTATTAGTCTGCTAGAGCTGTTATAACAAGGGCCCCCAAATTTCATGGTTTAAAGTAACAGGACTTTATTTTGTTACTGTTCCAGAAGCCTAGTGTCCACAATCCTGATGCTGGGGGCCTCTGGTGGGTACCTCGTTCTAGGCTTCCCTTTCAGTTCTGGTAGCTGTAGATAAGCTCTGGCCTTCCTTGGATTGCTGGTATATTACTCCAGTCTTGGCTTCTCTGTTTCTTTTATCAAAATTTTCTCCTTTCTCTTAGAAGGATACCAGGCACTGGACTAAGGGCCCACACCAAGCCCTACACAGTCTTATCTCAAGATCTTTAATTATATTTACAAAGACTCTGTTTCCAAATAAGTTCTCATTCCCAGGTAGCCTTGATTAGGACTTTAGCATATCATTTGAGGGGGTCATTCTACAAGACCATATGAGACATTCAATAGCAATTGTGCAAAAATAATTAGAATTCTTAAGATAACTGTTTATCACAGTGATAAAACCATTTCTTGCAGTAATAAAGCCAGGGGTGGACTTTTGATTGCAATTTAGCCCACTTGAGATAGGAAGCTGCATCTAATTGGACCTCCGAGGGTTTATTTGTCCTCTGGAGAGAGCCTCCAAATAGAATGACATGTGACGTATATCATTGTGGTTGTGAGAACTTCGCAGTGGGTGGACTCAGGCGGCATGCTGGAGCTGTGGGTGAACTCAGGCGGGCATGCTGGAGCTGTGGGTGAACTCAGGCGGCATACTGGAGCTGTGGGTGGACTCAGGCGGCATGCTGGAGCTGTGGGTGGACTCAGGCGGCATGCTGGAGCCGTGGGTGGACTCAGGCGGCATGCTGGAGCCGTGGGTGAACTCAGGCGGGCATGCTGGAGCTGTGGGTGAACTCAGGCGGCATACTGGAGCTGTGGGTGGACTCAGGCGGCATGCTGGAGCTGTGGGTGGACTCAGGCGGCATGCTGGAGCTGTGGGTGGACTCAGGCAGCATGCTGGAGCTGTGGGTGAACTCAGGCGGCATGCTGGAGCCGTGGGTGGACTCAGGCGGCATGCTGGAGCTGTGGGTGGACTCAGGCGGCATGCTGGAGCTGTGGGTGGACTCAGGCAGCATGCTGGAGCTGTGGGTGGACTCAGGCGGCATGCTGGGATATTAGCGTGAAGAGGAATTTGGGCTGCTCTCATTTGTTTTCTGTGGCTACGGTAAACTCCATGACCGAAAACGACTGGGGAGGAAAGGGTTTGTTTTAGCTTATAGGTGACAGTCCACCAAGGGGATCCAAGGCAGGAACATGGAGGTAGGAACTAGAGCAGAGGCCCTGAGGAGCACTGCACACTTCCAGCCTCATATTCAGCTGCTTCTGTTATACAACCCAGCACCACGTGCCGAGGCTGGCACTGCCCACAGTGTGCTAGGCCCCCTCCATCAATTAGCAATAATAAACCGTGCCACTAACACATCCACAAGCTGATCTGATGGGGCAAGTCCTCACTGGAGGGTCCTTCATCCCAGATGTCTCTAGTGTGTGTCAGGCTAGCAAAAAACTAGCCAACCCAGAGGCCAAGATCTTCTGGAAGGCTGCTTGATCTAGTAAACAAGATCATAGCTAGGGCACGCATAAGACTTATCAGAGAGCATTTTTCAAAATACAGATGGTCCAGTTGCACCCAAGGCAAACAACACTGACTTCTGTTGTCCCTAAAAATCTTAAAAAAAAAGATTTATTTTGCATTTTTATTTGCATGCAGGCACGCATATGTGCCTTGTGTGTGTGTGTGTACAAGTGACCAAAGAGGCAACAATAGGGCATCAGTCCTCTGGGTGTGAGTTGCCCCATGTGGGTGATAATTGAACTATGGTTTTTTGGAAGAGCAGAAAGTCAAGTGGTCTCAACCACTCTCTCTAAGCCCCTGTTGTCTCTACTCTTAAGCTGGGTTTATAATGAGAATCTTGGAAACAAGGTGGTTAGGACAACCCATTCCAGGTGTCTTCTAGTTTTCTGATAGTCTGGTGGTATGCGGAAGGGGAGGAGTCCAAATGGGTGTGGCCTTGATATTCTGTTTGGGTTCCTTTCCCTGGCTTTTTTTTTTTTTTTTCAAAAAGAAGACACATTGAAGCCAGGCGGTGATAATGCACACCTTTAATCCCAGCACTCGGGTGGCAGAGGCAGGAGGATCTCTGAGTTTGGGGCCAGCCTGGTCTATAGAGCAGGTCTCAGGCCAGCCAGGGCTACACAGAGAGACCCTGTCATTTACTTTGAACTTCAGTGTTCTCGTCACTAAACTGGGGGAATAGATTTAACTCATGGAGCTGTTATGAGATGAGGTGAATCTTCTTTGTGAAGTACTTAACACAGCTGACAGGTCTAGCAAGCTGCAGTAGAGGCACCACAATGTGTCCTAGAAAGCATGGTGTCCTAGGGACTTCCTCCGAACACCCGTCTCTGACATTGGAATGTGGAATGAGCATCCATTCCACCCTACCCCTGGTTTATGAGCAATGTCCTGGCCACCTGATTTGCTCTCTCATGACAGGGTTACTGATTTTGTTCTTCAGTATTCATTGTCTCCCAGGGTCAAAGGCCAGTTAAGGAGTCTCCTGAGGCCTGTGGAACAATGGCTGTTGAGAGGGGGGGTATTGGGAGGCTCCAGTCAAGGTCAGGTGCCCCTAATTAAGCTAGACTTTGTCTTCTCTGCTGACTCATCTTAGACCTCAGAGTAAATCACCTGATGCCTGTGGGTCCCAGAGCTGGACTCCAGTAGGACAGCTTTTCTAGGTTGAAGGCAAGCAACCCATTTTCAAATAAGAATGTTTTCAGAAGTAACAAATGTAGCTTCATACTGGGCTCTTGTTATATGAGATTCATTATAAAAACTTCACTCATCCCCCCTCCCCCCCCCCCCCCGTGTGTGTGTGTGTGTGTGTGTGTGTGTGTGTGTGTGTGTGTGTGTGCGCGTTGCCTTGGGATCAAACCCAGGGACTTGTATGTCCTAGGCAGGTGAACTATCACGGAGCTACACCCCCAGGCCTCCTCTAAAATTTGATCTACCCAAAACCTGGCATGCAGACTTCCAGGATCTGGTCCGACTTATCTTGCAGGTGAAGTTCTTGCCAGCTGAAGCATGCTGTGTGGATGAAGTGCCTTCATCTGATTAGATTATCACAATGAAATACCATGAACTGGATGGTTGAGCAAAACAAACTTTTTCCCCCTTGGGGGCTGCTAGCTCAAAATCAAAGTGTTGTTATGTTTGGGTTCTGGTAAGTACTCTTTCTGGCTTTTGATGGGTGCTTTCTTGTGTTCTCAATGGCTTTTTCTGTCTTGGAGAGTGACTTTTCTTATAAGGAGGTGTTGTGTGACTTTCCCTGGCAAGATGTGAACAAATCTCTATTCACCCCAAATAGAGTGCTGATGACTGACCGGAGAAATGCTCCACTAAGTCGGCTTCCTGCACCTGTGAGCTTCCTGTGACTACTTACAGGAGCATGGATGAATCAAAGGCAGCTAGCTGTGTCACCAAAAAGTCCATCCAAATATCTTGGAAAGCTGCACCCCGAGCCCCTTGCATGACTGGCAGGGTGCTCTGCCAGGAGCTCTGCTCGGAGACCGCCCTCTGCATTGGTTTGAATGCATTGTTGAGGAACTCAGAGTCATTAATATTGTGTTGGTGTTACATCAGGGACAAGAAACTGAAAGCATTTCCCTGTGGAGTGATTTAACCCAGAGCAAGCCCAAGCTTGAATTCTCTTTCTGTCTTCTGGTGTCTGCTGTTTGTAATTTGTCTGTTGTATGAGTCTGAAACTGTGCCTGCCTGAATGCTGTCTTGTCTGTCCCTATGTCTATCTGAGTGTATCCCTAACAAAGGGCTTCTGCTCTATATTTATTGAACAGCACAGAAAGCATCACATGGGGAAGGAATAGGATACTTCACCAAAATCTTGAACAGAGCTTTACAAGGGATGAAGCCACCTGTAGGCAGAGTTTTTCCATCAGGACTGCCCGACCCTCCAGCCACTCCCAAATAACCTCACAGAGACTTATTATTAATTATAAATGCTCTGCCAATAGCTTAGGCTTGTTACTAACTAGCTCTTACAACTAAAAATAACACATATTTCTTATCTATGTTCTGCCATATGGCGGTATCTTTTTTCAGCACAGCAAGTTTATCTCCTGCTTCCTTTGTGCCTTGCTGGCAACTCCCATGACACTGCTCTTCTTCCCTGAGCTCTCTTTTTGTCCATAAGTCCCGCCTATCCTTTTCTTGCCTAGCTATTGGTCAGTCAGCTCTTTATTAACCAATGAGAGTAATACATATTTACAATGTACAAAAGATTGTTCCACAGCAGTCACCAACTCCAAATGACCCCAACCGACCCAGATAACAAAAAAAAACAAACCCTATTGAGAAACATCTGTGTGCTTTCCAGCATTTATGATGGACATTTGTTTTATAAGATTGCTTTTTAACCTATTCATTGTTTCCAACTAATGACTACCATATTATGTGTACATACACATTGCATTATCTGGGTCAGGAGCATGGAGGCATACAAAATTTAAGATTACAGCTATGCATTAGTTTAGGCTGTAAAAGCTGATTATATGGGAAATGCAAGGCAAATAAAATTCTCTTAAAGGCAGTTCTCTTAACATTGTTCTCTTAAAGGCAGGTTAAACAACCAGGTTGAGTACACAGTAGGACTGCAGTCTTAAGTCTTGAGTGCCTCACAGGATATTTTTAATTCTGGCTGCGAGGTCTAACAAAAGTTTCCGTCTCTTATTTTCATCATAACCCACACCTCTTATCAGCGATTGTTATTACTAATGTAACCTTAGGGAGGCCATTGTGAATCTTGTAAATTTCAGGAGCTACTGATCCTTGAAAGTTCTATTTCCTTTCTTGAGTCTTAGGAGCTTCTCTGGTCTCTCTGAGGAAATATTTCAAACAGAGGAAAATGCTAAGCCTATCAGGTTAGGGTCTCACCTTTATGACCTCATTAAACCTTGATTATTTCCCTTTTCCCCCCTGAATACAGAGGTTAGTGCTTCCAACACGATTTTTAGGAGTGAGTGGGACACAAAAGATTCAGTCTAGACCAAGCCTTACCCACTTTCTACCTGAAACATTTTCCTCTGCTAGCCTGAATTCTCTTCCCTCTGTGCGGTTTCTTTCCCTTCACAAGCCTGCGTCCGGGTCTTCCCCATTGTCGCTGCCTCAAGCCGAGTGTTCCTCTGGCTTGTTTTGAGCTCATGTAGCATGCTCTCTGACTTCTCCTTTCTTCCCTCATACAGTATTGTCTTAAGCCGTTTCATTGGCCTTGGTTTCCAGTCTCAGAGGTGCAGGTACTTGTAGAGATTTTTGAAGTTAAGATGCTGAGCCCAACCCTGAAGCAGAATCTTTGGTGGACCCAGAAGTGTGTCTTCTCCAGATGGGGCCACATTCCTGTATGACAATGGGTGTGGAATCCACTGCCCTTGGCCGCACACTCTATGAGAATGCCACCCTGTTGCCTTTCCATGTTAGCTCTTTGCTGATATTTCCTAGGCTTCCTTGCCTCAGAGTTCCAGGTGCAAGTCTAATTCTGCTGCTGAGTGCTGTCTCCATCTGTGGGTTCTAGAGGGAATAGACTAACGTAGCAAGTAGAACCAGTCAAAGAAGAACAGGAAATGTTCGCTGAACACCTATGAAGAGTGGTTAAACAGTGTTAGCTGTTTGCATACTCCATTTTATTGTGGGAAAAGACACACACCGTAAAACTGGCCTCTTTAAGGTTGAAACTTAGTGGTATTTAAACATTTACAGCCTTCACATTCACTGCTATATAGCTCCATAGCATTTCATCTTTCCAAATAGGAAATCTGGTACTGAGTTAATAGAACTCTCCATGTTACTCCATATGCCCAGTCCTGGAAGCCACTAACATGTTTTCTGTTTCATGATTCACAGCTTTGCTTATCCTGGTCATATTAGATAAATGGAATCATTCAATGTATGGCTTTCCTCGTCTGGCTTCTTTTAGTTAGCATTACGTTTTCAGGCCCCAGGGTATATATCAGTACTTCATTCCTTTAAGGACTGAGTAGCATTCCCCTGCATAAGTATGGCACATTTCACTCATGTAGCAGTTGGTGGGTATTTGGGTTGTTCCCACCTGTCGGCTATTGTAAACAGTACAATAATAGCTATTTGTGTGTAAGCTTTGGTTTGAGAATTTTTCTAACTATTGGGACTGAATAAGTCAGGTTTGCTTGGTTGTTATGCTTTGCCAAGAGTTTGGTCAAGATTATTTATTGTTTCATTAAAAAAAAAACTAATACTGGAAACAGCACATTATTTCCATGGGCCAGTAATTAAGGGATAACTCAGCTGGGTAGTTAAGGCTCAGGGAAGCTCATGCAGCTAGGTCTGTCAGTGAGCTAGATGAGGGCAGTGGAGCTGGGGGTAGCTAGAGGTGGCAGGCATCTATTCCTCCTCAGCATGTCTCAGGGCCTCTGTGTGGCCTCCCCATGAAGTCGTCCTGGGCTTCCTTGGCTCACTTCCTGCAGAGCAGGTCAGTGTCCCAAGTTTTTCAAGAAGTGTAGAGAGCCTGAGATTCAACCTTGGGCAGTCGCATGACGTCTCATCTATTCTCTATTAGCCAATGCAGTGAAAGGCCCTACCCATGTTCTAGAAGGTTGGGGAGGGAAGCTAGACGCCATCTCTTGGTGGCAAGGCTCTGGAGAGCATCTGAGGCTGGAAATACTGTTGCAGCCATTTGGGGAAGAAGCAGTCTGTCATTGTAAGTTTTTCTTTTAATTGTGATTTACGTATTTGTTCTCTCTTCAAGTTCTATGGTGCGGTAACATGGTAGGAAACTTTAAGTAGTGAGAGAGGGAAGAAGAGCAGAGCAGTGTCAGGTACAAACTCTGGTCACGAAGCCATGGTTAGAGCCTTTGTTCACTCAACCACCCTTTCAATCGGTAGCTGCTGAGTGTCTGACACAGTCTGATGCTGTTATCAGACACTATTAACGAGTATCAGGGCAGAACATGGATCCCTCCCATCACGTGGCTTCCAGTTCCACAGAGAACTTCCACTAGCTGTGCTTTTACATTTGCGATCTTCTTTACTCCTACAGCAGTGCTGTGAAGTAACCTTCATCCCCACCATGCTCTGGCAAGGACAGCATGAGTGCTTTGCTCAAGGTCACTTAGGTCCCTAGAGGCAGAGTCTCAGGCTGCACCTGCTGGCCTTAGCCCGTCTGCTCTCTATACGGTGCAGCGTCTTTACCAGAACGGGAACTTCCAGTCTCTTACTTCTCCCTCCTTCCACAGATGTGGACCCAAAGTCTACAGATGGTGAGGTGGCTTGCCAGGGTCACCAGCCGTTTATTATCAAGACTGGTACTGGGACCTTATCTTTCAGAACATCACCGATGTCACTGTGCTCTTCAATTCTTTGGGCAGAGAATGCAGTATAAAGCATGAGGTTGTAGGCACCTTTTTATGTTCCCTCTTTACCTTCATAATAGGTCTTTGGGGCCAAACATGGTGTTAGGACTTGGATACTAAATGGTGCCACAGGCTCCAGTGTTTGCACTTGGTGTCCCTCTAGGGGGCACTTTACGGGAGGTTGTGGAACCTTCAGGAGATGGAGATAATCTGGGAGAAGCGGGGGTACTGGAGGGTGGGCCTTATGGGGCTGTTGCCCGCCCGTTGCTGACTCTTCATCACCTCTCTTTGTCTCCAGCTATAGCCAACCACCTCATAGTGTCACATCTGCTCCCGCCCCCGCGCCTTCCCTACCACAGTGGACAGTTGGCCCCTAAACCACAGCCCAATATAAATTCTTCCTTCTTACGCATTTCTTCTATATCTTTTTCTCACAGCAACAAGAAATGGCTGCATACGGCTCCCACAGCTGCTCTGGCTTCTGTGGGTAAGAAAATGCCTCCTCAATCCCACATGACTCCTCCACATCAGAAAGTGAGTCTTCTGCCTCTGGTCATCTGTAGGACAAATGTTCCCTGAGGGTTTCTGTGACCACTGTACTCTTTGTCAGGTTTTGTCTCTCCTCAGCCATCAGTGAACCCAGGTCCCATATGACAGTGTCCCCAAGGGTGGGTAGAGAGCCTGCAGAGGACTCCTTCTTCCTTCTCAAGTAGTCTTCCCTGTTCATGAGAGGCCGTGGAGGGAGAGCTCTGGGTCAGGGTTCTCTGAGCCTCTCCATCCCCACTAGAACACTGCAGGCATAAGGGGTCTGTACACCGCAAGGAACGATCTAGGCAAAGGGACCAGTTTGGAACAAATGTCCCATCATGGGGAACAGGAGAGTAGAGCTGTAGACTTTCTAGACCCATTCTAATTTCATGCAGTGTAATTATTTTTAATAAATATAATTCATTAAGTAACTAAATATGATTTAATTTGCATGCCCCTTGTAGGACCCTTTAATTTAAATAAACGCATCTATCAAAACAATGATAACAAGAACAAAAAGCCTTTTTATGATTGAAAATACTAATTTGGACTTGGGAAATTCATTCACCCTATTTGTGGAACATCCTAGCTGGAAAGGCATTAAAGAGTAAGTATAAGATGACTGGATCTGTGAGAGCTGGAAGGGGTAGGAGTCACACAATTCTCATAACTAAAAGAGGGTGACCATAGATGATTGTACAGTCATGCACTGTGCAGAGAATCTCTAAAAGTACTGTGGGTATTATTGATTTATACTTTCTGCCATTTTTCTGGTATAATTAGTATAAAATATGTTATATACAGTATATATAATGACTATTTCACATATAATGAGGAAACAGACCTAGAAGAAAAGATGCCTAGTCTAACATGTACAGGGTATCTTAACAACTAGTGGTAGCCTAGATTGAACGTCTGGTCTTATGCATGTCACAGGCCTGGGGAAGACAACATGTAGAACAACATGGATGAAGTAGAGCAGTTGATTAGTTGACCTGGGAGGTATACAAATCAGTCCATTCTTTCAGTGGTTTGTAAACTTAGCTACTATTTGAATGAGAAATTTCCCCCTAGAACTGTGTATTTGAACACTTGGTTCTCGGTTGGTGGAACTGTTCTGGAAGCTGATTCAGGAGGTGGAGTCTTGCTGGAGGAAGTATGGCACTGAGGGAATGCTTTGAGAGTTCATAGCCTCACTCACTTCTATGTCTCTCTGCTTTGTGTTTGCAGTTGAAGATGTGATCTCAGCTTTGGGCTCCAGCAGCCATGTCCGAATGCTCCCACGCCTCCCCCCACCATTACAGAACTTCCCTCTGCAACTATTAGCCCAAATAAACTCTTCCGTAAGTCAGCTTTGGTCAGTGTTTTATCACATCAACAGAGAAGTAACTAATACAGCTTCAAGTCTTTGGGGGAAGACACCTGAGTCTCATCCCCTCTGGTTTAGCTGGTCTGGGATATAGCCTGGGCACTGGAAACGTAAATTCTCTATGCAACTCTAATTTACAGCTACAGTTAAGAACCACTGTATTAGGGCTGGAAAACAGTGAAATGGGTAAACTTTCCATTGCAAGCACAAGGATCTGTATTTGATCCCTTAGAAACCTTGTAATAGGTCGAGTGTGGTGCCATATGCTTATAATCCAGAGCTAGGGAGGAAGAGACAGGCAAATCCCGGGGACTTCTTGGCCAGCCAATTGTAGCCTGCTTGGTAAGCTTCAGGCCAATGGGAGAACCTGTCTCAAAAACAAGGTGGATGATGACTGAGGAGCGATAACCCACAAACATGTCCACACACATGCACCTGCACACACGTATGGAGAGAGAGAGACAGAGAGACAGAGAGACAGAGGGGGGGGTAGCGAGCCGTTGTCGCTGGGTGGATGACAGGAGGAGAGATGCCGGGCAGGAGGGTGGGGGATGAGTGGGAGGCAATGTTAAATGGATGGAGAGTGGATTGGTCACACAAGCTGGGGCTCGGCATGGCTGTCGTGTTCTACACAACTGCAGATACATTTCTCTCTGCATCCAACTCCTTGAGCTCCATTCTGGCCACGGAGCATTAGCCAGTTCTCCAAGAGACTTGCAACCCTGGCTTTTCTAATTCCTGTCATCCTTGGTTAGAATGTGCCATGTCTTCCCACTTGTACAGTGGGCTCCAGCTCAGATTTTAGGGCTCCATTTTAGGGCCATTCTGGAAGACTTTCTGGACCCTTGTTGAGAGTTTGCCCTCCTCACTTCTATGGACTCCTGTTTTTCCTTTTCACAGGACAGATCACCTGCCATTGCAAAATGGGCTCAGGAGGAGGAAAGACCTCAGTGGTCCATTTCTCCTGGACCCACACTGTGTGTCCTCATGCTATTCCAGCATTTGAGGACAAACTTTGTGACCAAAATCTCTGCAATATCATTTGATGGCTTAGAAAAGAATATGATGCTTCCAGAAGATGCCCCTCCCCCACCCTGCCCTGTAGTCATTGTTTGAATCTGTCGTGTGTCAATCTATAGACTTCTCCCCAAGTGTCAGTTTCTGCAGAGACAGCTGTGCAATATGAAAATAATCAGAGTCTGTCCACTCAGATCATCCATGGGGGATCAGCCAGAGCCAGAGGGGACAGCTAAAGAATTCTCAATGAATTGGGCCCTCTAAAGATGAGGCAGGTGATAGCTGACAGTGCCCCACCGCCCAGGGTCACACAGTGAATTAGCGGCAGACCTGAAACTCAAAACCATTTCCCTGATCCAAGCCCAGCTGTCCTTGCATTCAAGATTTTGTTGTTGTTTTTTTGTAAGTTCCCCAAATGCTAGAGCTGGGGGCCTTCTTTGTGCTTCCAAGGCTAAGGCAGCCCTATATAACTGAAGCCCTGTTCTATGGCTTGGATGTGAAAGTCCCCTGTAGTTCATGTGTTTGAACATTTGCTTGATGGTGCCGTTATGGAAGTTTGTAGACCATTCAGGCTGTGGAGCCTCGGTGGATGAGGTGGGTCACTGAGGGTGGGCCTTGACGTTTGGTAGCTCAGTCTCACTCCTTGTCTGCTCTCTGCTTTTCGACTGTGGATGCCGTGTGACCAGCTTCCCCATCCTCTTGCTAAATGCTTCCCCAGCGTGCTAGACTCCATCCCTTCTTAAACCATAGCCCTTTCTCCCTTAAATTGGCTTTTGTAAGGTATTGGGTAATGGCCATGATAAAAGTGACCAGTGAAGACGGAGGTGGAAGAGCGGCATGTCAAGTCCTAGATATCTCTGCCCTTTAGGGGGTCCGCGCTCCCAGGACTGTGCAAACCCTTTGAGGAAGTTTGTTCGGAGAACTGGTACTGAAGACTCTCCGCTGTGGCATTTTAAAGGAACAGGGGCAGTCAGGGAAATTCCTGGCATGGGGGGAGGGGGCAGGGCTGCAGAGCTGGATGTCCGTGCCACCTGAGGATGGAGGGAAGGAAGCTGAGGCCTTTGTTTCTTTAAAAAGAGTTTTGAATCACCTAATATTACCTTTCTTATTTTCCTTACTCATGTTATACTACACCAACATGTACATTTGTTAGCATATATAAGTGTATAAATTATATCCTAGGGCTTGCCTTGGAGAATAACGGGCCTTCGTTCTTCCTCCCTTCCTCCCTTCTTTCTGTCCTTTCTCTTTTTCTTTTTGAGATTGGGTGACCTTGTTTGATAGTATACATTCTGAGTCCATCTGTTATCCTGAGAATTCTGTGGGTTTATTTTTCTCCGGGATGTACGATGTTCTGTGTGTGTGCCTGATGGTTCCCTCTCCTACCATCTACTTAGTGATGAGGAGAGATGGAAGGTAGGCAAAGGACGGGAGCTGTGGAAGAGGCTTTGAAGCAAATGTTTTCCTGGTTTTAACTCTGTCACGGATTTGTTGTTTTGTTGTGGATTCGTGAATTAAAGTGCAATTGACTGTGAAGGTGTAAAATTCCAAGTGTGGCCCCAGGGCCTCAGGATGGCCGTTCCGACTGTACAGAAGTTCACGGAGGGGCACAGCTTTGGGTCTGGGTGAGCGTTTGCTGAGGGCTTCTGTAATTGAACTGTGTGTGTGTATTTTTTTTTTTTAATTTGCAGGTTATTTATAATAGAGAATTTTTACTTAAAAGTATTTCATTTATTTATTTAGGGGTGTGTGTGTGTGTGTGTGTGTGTGTGTGTGTGTGTGTGTGTGTCTGTGTGTAGTGTGGAGGACGGGACAATTTGTGGATTCTCTCCTTCTACCAAGTGGGTTCTGAGTATCAAACTCAGGTTGTCAGGTTGATGGCAGCATCTTTGCCCATTTAGCCATCTTGCCTGCTCAGCCTTTACTTCCAAACCGGAAATGGCATTACCCAGCAACCTCTGGGGGAAGCATATCAAGCACATGACAGTGTCAGAGTAGTGATGTCAGTCTGGTGACCTGTGGGCAGAACTTATCCACAGACGTATCTTTTAAAGGAGACGCAGAGCTGTGTTATGTACCTCAGCCAGTGTATCTAAAGGGAAGAGGTTTCAGATACATGTCTGAACATCCCACGAGGCATCTGCAGGAGGAAGGGCAGTTGTGTTGGTCCCTTGAGGCAGGCCTGAATTTCAGGCACCCACAGGCCCATCACCCACTCACTGCTCTGTGTTCGCCTCGTGCACCTGTCAAGTGAGGCCGGTGCCTCCACCTCCCTGTGCCCTGCCTATAATTGACCTCAAGTTCTGCCTCCTATCACAGATTATCGGATGGTTAACAATTCTCTCCAGTTGCCTCCCTCTATGAGATGGACCTATTTTTTTTTTTCAGTGACCTAAGTCCTTATACACAGCCCTGGTATGTAATGATCTTCAGTAAATGTCCTTGAGTAACAACATTTCAGGGTTCTAACTTAAAGCTCCATCTTAGTGTTACAACATGTTCTCATAAACTGCCAAGGAGCTTGGTGTACTGTAAGACATCAGAAAGGAGCTGTCTTGGATAAAGTTACTTTCAGATACCCCAAGGAGGGAGCTGCCGTAATTTCCTCTCCTTCAATGTTTGTTTTAAGATATGTCATGTGTAAGCAGGCTGGCCTCACTACTGTGTAGTGAGGATAACCTTGAACCAGATTCTCTTGCCTTCATCTCCCAGTCCTGGGACCGACCAGGTCCTGGGATCACAGGCGTGGACTGCCATGCACAGCCCTCCTTGGGTTTCTTATAGTGACAGCTGTGGTCTAACTGGACTTAAGGCTTACTCTGGGCCAGGAAATTCATGTCCAGTACTGTAAGCCAAGTCGAGCACCCATGGCTGGGGAGATCATGGAACCCAGAGAATTTACTACTTCTATTTTTCTAAATGAATATAGTTTCTCACTGTATTCTAAATTCCTCCTTATTCCCACAGATAAGAGTAGCTGTCACCCCACATCAAAGAAGTTTCTTTTCACAACAGATGGAGACTAGTATAGAAAACCACAACTGGTTGAAAAGCAGAGAATAAGTAGCTGTGGGGTGCTCCAGTCCAACTAACACCTACAGTGTAGTCCCAGCACCTTAGGCTCAGTGAAAATCATGGGAGCCAGAGGACCAGGACCCCTGCTGCTGGACAGTGTCTTCTAGACATGACAGGGCAGCCGTCCCTGTCAAATCCCAACATTATGGCTCCTAAGTGAGACTTGCAGAATGACAACCCCGGTTGACATGCCGACATGGATGGGAAAAGTCTCACAAGGCCCCACCGTCAGTAGCTGCTGAGGAAGGGATGTCAGTGCTCTTCAGGGACAAGCTCCCTGACAAGCTACACAATCCCAGGTGGTCAGCCCTCAACACACATACCAAGCAACAACACTAAATGAGGAGTCTATGTGTAAATTTATATTTTACTACATGAATATATATCAGTATTTATCTATTATGTAGTATAATATATATTCATGAATTTGAGAGGGAGTGCAAGTTAAGTGGGAATGGAAGGGTGGAAATAACAGTACTGATGTAGGAAATTCTCAAATATTAAAAAAATTTACAATCTTTAAGAAAAGAAAAAGAGGTGTATTTCAGGTGAGATGAAGCACAGTCCTCTGAAGATGGGAAGTTGGTTCTCTCAGATGGTGGGCTCCCCATTTATCCCCAGCATCTGTCTATATCGGGTTATGGAGAAAACAAGGCAGAAAGCCAGGGTGACCTGCAAAGCACGTCCACGCTGTGAATCAGACAGATCTATGCCCCGGCTTCATCTCTTTTGACCTTGGGTGACTGAGGGTCCAGGTCTTACCTCAATGAGCCTCAGTGGAGGACTTGTGTGTCAGATAGAGTAATGGTAGTGAGTGGGAGGGAGAGCCGGTCCAATATATGGGCCCTGTGGTGGGTAAAAGCCCACTCCGTTCTCACCTTGGCCCACTCCCTAGGGACTCTGCTCCTGAACTGAACCTAAGGGGAGGTGTGCAAGTCCAGTCTGGGGAATGGAGGGATGCCCTGAATTCTATAATTTTCCCAATAGTATAGGTGCTCCAGGATAGTATATGGCTTTGCTCTGGAGAGTATGTGACAGAGACATCGGGACTTGGAAACACTGGGCAGCCCAAACTTAAGTCAAAGTCTGTGACTTCAGAGATAGGTGCTGAAAGACTCTGCTGCTTAAGGTTGCAGTTCAGGCAGCTCACTGAGCTCAGTGTAATATGGAGGACTTCCTTTGCAGCAGGACTTCCTCTCTACCTTGTTTGGATAGTGTCTCCAGGCCCAGATGCCTGATTTTATTCAGAAGCCTGACTTAAGTGTGACCTTTGACACAGTTCCCTGCAAATGCTCTGCCCCTGCTGCCCGTATGATAACCAGATGTTGTGCTCCAGCTGTATGATAGGACCACGCTGCCAAGTGCAGATTAGGTGACGCCCCAGCTGCTGTCCCCATCCTATGTAGTCCCCGCACTCTGGAATGAAGTTGAGCTGTCTCACTGAGGCTGACTCCTGGAAGGCTATTTCTGTTGTACTCACAGGCCGTACAAAGCCCTGCCCGCTGCCTCTGCTTGGTGGCCAGCATCACCAGGAAAAGGGAGGGTCACAATATGGAGAAATGTTTGCTGACCCCATCCTGTCTCTGCAGCACTGGTTGGGAAGGGAACTCATGGGAGTGTGGCTCAGTGGAGGCTGCTGACTCACAGCCACTCGGCAAGCACAGTCTGAGCTTCACACTACATCTGTTGACACGACTTTGGGAACACCTTCTACAGTTGTTTCGTGGGTGTTTGCCACTTTGAGTCCCTCTTCCCTTTAGAAAGTTCTGGAAGAATCGTCCTTGGTGTCTGCTGCAGGTGGATGGCAGCAGCAACTCAAGCTCCCGAGGAAGCATGGCTTACATGCTGAGATCTTAAGAATCTGTTGACCTGAGCTAAGTGAGAGATGGGCAAGTACAAAACACCAATGAAGGATTTCATTTGGGTAAATGAATGGAAGCTATCATCCTTTGTAAAACATTGAATTATCGACAGGCGGTGGTGGCGCACGCCTTTAATTCCAGCACTCGGGAGGCAGAGACAAGCGGATCTCTGTGAGTTCGAGGCCAGCCTGGTCTTCACAGCAGATGCCAGGACAGCCAGGGCTACACATGGAAAACCTGTCTTGAAAGAAAAAACACAAAACAAACAAACAAACAAACAAACAAACAAACAAACAAACAAACACATTGAAATATCTATCACCAGAGAAGTAGAAAATGCCTGTTTCTCAACCTTTAGTTAAGAACAGATGCCACCATAAATTGAGAAGCAGTCAGGAGGACAGCATAGTGTTCTAGTGACGCCTAATCTCCTCTGCATCGTTGTACCATTCCACCCTTGGTTTACTCTTTATATGCTGTTTTTTAGTATTCACAGCAGCTGCCCCTTAACCAGCTGCTTCCTAATCAGAGACTGCAGCTCTGCTGCTGCCAGCAGTGGTTCGGAGACCGCAGTCTGAGGGGATTCTGTTCCCTCGGCACCGACTCTTTCAAAGCTCCTGAGGGAAACTTTATCTAGATCTCTATCGCTCTAAAGAACCCAAGATTCACAGGTTGAGGGGAATTCTGCTCACTCAGAGAGGCTGAATAGCAAGTAGCTAACCTTCTCCCTTTGCTTGTGTCTTCCAAAAAAACTGAGTGTTCTTCTGCTCAGCCGCCACTTAAGAACCCTTGCTACACATGGTTCCTCTGTACCACTTCCTGTCAGCTACTTGCTGACTCAGCCTCCTGATTGCAGGTTAATTTTATTTAATCAAACAAATGTAACACATCTTTGCATTGTTAACAAAAGCAGTAGGAAAAATGCAACACAGTTTAAAATAATATTCCACAACATTTATATTAATTTTCTTAGCTCCCGTACGGAAGTAGAGACCTTGTTCTTTTTCTATGTGTTCTTCTGGATTACAACTCAATGTCTTTCAAAGAAGACAGAGTGAGTAGTAAGGTGAGGCCATGGGCCCAGCAGGCATTTGGTGATGCCAGGCTGCTAGATTCAGGGCTTTGCCTCCATTGACCTGAGGACAGTGATAAGAATTCCAGGAAGCCCGTCTAAGCTCAGGGCTCCTTATATCCTTTCTGCCACTGAGGAGCTGCTTCCCATAGATTCATATGCAAAAGACATCTGCAAATAAAAGGTCTAATAATTACCTATGATAAGTAGTATAATTTTGCAATTTAATTTTATAGTTTTGATACAAATTATCACCTGGGGTTTTGTGCTTTTAAATAGTGAAATGGTTTAAGTCTTTAAGTTACAGCCCTCACAGTAAGCTATTTTTATATTGATTTTTATCTATACCAAAATAGCAAGCAAGGGAAGAGAGAGTATTATGGGCCTGTTGACAATGCATCAAGTCCAAGTTCACTGTCCCTGTGTCTGTAGCAGCAGCACAGATCTCCTCAAAGCTGCTGGGCCAACAACCAAGGATGTTTTCTTCTGACCAAGCTCTCAGGGCAGGCCAGTTTGGAAAGAGTCACATTAATTGGAAGAGCCTCTTCCCAGTGGTCTGAGGAGAGCTTTGGCTGTGAGGGCAGTGACCTCACTTTTAAGGGACTTTAAACCTGAATGCACAGATTACATCCTAGGCTAACACAACTAAGCTGGACTCCCTAGGGATAGCGAGATCTGATCAGAAAGGTCGCCCTTCTACCAGGCTCCACATCCCGCAGCTCTGGGATCAGTGGGGAGGAGTTGGAGAGAAATGAAGAAAAGAACTGGGATTTTAAACTACCTCAGTGTCTTGTTAGGGTTTCTAGTGTTGTGCTAAAATGTCATGACCAAAAGTAACTTGTGGAGGAAAGGTTTTTTTTTCAGGGTTTGTTACAACTCTCAGGTCACTCTGTTACCAAAGGAAGTCAGGGCAGGAACTCAAGGCAGGAACCTGAGGCAGGAACTGAAGCTGGCTTGCTTCTTATGGATTACTCAGCCTACTTTTTTACACACCCCAGGACACCTGCCCAGGGGTGGCACAACTCTCCCACATTAATCACTAAACAAGAGAGTGCCCCACAGACTTGCTCATAGGCCAGTCTTCTGGAGGCATTTTCTTAATTCAGGTTTCCTCTTCCCAAATGACTCTAGCTTGTGTGAGGTTGACCAAATGACCCTAGCTTGTGCCAGGCAACCAACCAACAGTGGTGGTGGGGAACTATATACACCGCTAGGAAAAAGGAGCCCCGCTCCCTCTGGTGGTTGTGTGTGGGAGGGACTAGAAATGCCTACCTGTCCTTTCCAGATTAAAAACAAATAAACAAACAAACAAAAGAACAAAACTTATGTATGTGGTACTGCACTCCTTTAATCCCAGCACTTGGGAGGCAGAGGCAGATGGAACTCTGTAAATTAGATGCCAGTGTTGTCTACAGAGCGAGTTCCAGACAGCCAGGACTACACTGAGAAACGCTGTTTTGAAAAACCATAAAATAAAATAAAGCCATTGCATATATTCTGACCACGTGAGTTTATGTATAGGGAGCCGTGTATCTCTTCCCACACTTAGGGAACAGGTCCTCCCTGGGACGTGGTGTGGGGTTATAGGGATGATGAGTCTATTGGAGGCTGCTGTGTTCAGCTCATTGTCTTCTTGTCAGGGGTTACCAGAAGCCTTTATCTGGAAATGTGGAGGTGGAGTGGAGGGCTTTGGCCCTGAACTCCTCTGGGGTGTGGCTTCACAGAAACTGGTCTGTATACTCACTGTATTCCTTACTTTCTTTCTGCTGTGACCAACTACTTGTTGAGAAGCAATTTAAAGGAAGAAGTATTCATTTTTGGCTTACAGTTTGAGGGATACAGTCTACCGGGTAGAAAGCATGGTGACAGGGGTGTGAGGTGGTAGTCACACACTGCATCCAGAGTCAAAAAGTGGAAGGATTAGTCATGTTTAGACCTGGGTTATGGGTTTCTGGGGAGAATTCCAGAGATGAGGCATCTGTCTGTTCACTCTGGCTGTCATGCTGTCACCCCATGCAAAGTGTTTCTCTGTAGAGGGCCAAGCCTTCAAAAGGCAGGAAGGTAATGTAGAAGAAGTCAAGAAGGGGAAACCCTAGAACATCCCACAGCTATCCACAGAAGGTCTGGTAAACCTGAGGGTGCCTGCTTAACAAAAAAGTGTGAGAATCTGTTTCTTCCTCTCCAGCTGGCTCTGATCAAATCCAGCCTTCTCCAGCTGGAGTCAGCTCTCTCTGCTTCACAAGGGGAGATCCCAGCCAAACTCTTAAGCAGAATTGTGTAAATTCACACAGAGACTCTGCTGATGTCAGCTGCTTTCTGTCTTAATGCTGCCCCCTTGTAAATATTTCCTTGGCAAGATCTGGGGAAAGAGGGCCTTCCTTTGAATGCCAAGCATTTTGGATCCTACCAGGTTTCTGACTTGTCAGACCACTAGAGCAGACCTCACCTCAGGCCTGCATGTGGAACCCACATTTTTATTGACCTTGAGAGTCATGCTGAAAGCTACATGGTCCATCTCTCAACCTTCTGACATGTCGGTCAGAATCGGTTAGGTTATGGTGCAATGTGAAAACAAGCCCAACTCCCAACGGTTTAACACAATTTTGCTCACAATTATCAAAAATAACCACACTGTTTTGAATTGTATCTGTTGTCCTTTTAACTCATAAAGTTGTCCAGTATAGAATCCTGGTTTGAAGTCATCTTGCATGTCCAAAGCAGGTTCAGAAGAAAACTTGGTCACAGACTAAAGGTAGAGACACCATTTTGACACGTTCTTACCATCGTTTCAGTGGTCAGAGGGGAGTTTGGTCACACATACCAACTAAATGATTGCGTCTAACTTCCAAGGGAAAGATTAAGAAGATACACAGGCAGTGATGCCAGAAATAATTTGTAATTACCTCTCCCGATTGCCCCACCAGGGATCAAATGTTTTATTCAAAACCAGAATAGTCTTTAGAACCATCAATGAAATCGATATTCATATCTGCTTCATCTGATCTGTCAGCATGATGATCAATGTTGCAGATTATCTTGACTGGGATAAGGGATACTGTAAAGCCAAAGTAGTTCTATCTCAGAGTGTCGGTGAGGGCGCTTCCAGAAGGGACAATCTCTGAATTTTTGGGCTGAGTAAAGCCAACTCACACTCACTACATGCATCAGTACTATCCAATCTTTTGAGCATCTGAATACAGAACAAGGTAGAAAGTGATTTCACTTTCTGTGTGGCCGGGCCATCCATTATCTCCTGTTGTTATAGACCAGACCTTTGTACTTAGACTGAATTACATGATAGCTGTCTTGGTGTGAAGAAAAATCCTGACTTCCATAACCGTCTATCTGTCTGTCTGTCTATCATTTATATGTCTATTGCTTGTCATTTATATATCTAATTGCCTTTCATCTGTACACTGGTTACTCTTCCATTGCTGTGACCAAGGCAACTTACAGAAGGAAGGGTTTATTTGGGCTTACAGTTCCAAAGGGAAGAGTCCATCACCATCATGGTAGGAAGCGTGGCAGCAGACAGTCATGGCAGCTGGAGCCCCGCTGGGAGCTCACACCTTAAAGCTGCAAACTGGAAGTGGAGAGAACAAACTGGGATTTGAAACATAAATCCTGCCCACGGTGACACACCTCCTCCCCCAAGTCCATACCCTGTAAGTCTCCCTCAACAATGCCACCAACTGGGCATCAAGTATTCAAATGCCTGAGCCTATGGGAGGACATTCTCTTTCAAGCTACCACATTCTATTCCCTGGCCACATCCTAATTCAAAGTGCATTTAGTCCAACTTCAAAAGTCCCCATACTCTCTGTCTCAACACTGTTTAAAAGTCTGAAGTCTCTGCTGAGACTCAAGAGAATCTTCTAATTGTAAGCCTCTCTAAAGTCAAAAAGCAAATTACATACTTCCAACATACAATGGCACAAAATAAACATTGCCATTCCAAAAGGGAAGAATGGAAGCATAGTGAGGAAATACTGGATGAATACAAGACCAAAATCCAGCAGAGCAAATACCAAGTCCTTTGCTCCATATCCCGTGTTAAAAGGCTCAGGCGACTCTGCGGTCCCCGGCCTGTAACTGGGCTGTTTCTCGTGCCCGTGTGCAGCCACCTTGGCGAGCTCTCACAGCACTGTCATCTTCACTATCTTGGCATCTCCAGTGCAAGCCAGGCCTCACATTCACAGGTTTGTGGAACGGCCTCTCAGGACCTCCTGGCAGGGACTCTCCTGTCACACGTTTCCTGGCCTGTCTCAGCAGCTCTCTGAAAACAGGGAGGAAGATTCCATAGCTCTTTCACTCATGTATCCTTCATGACTGTAAGGCAGTACTGCAAGGATGACAGGCCAAGACCGGTTAGCTTGGGAAGAACCTTGGCCACTTTGAATCACATTTGCATTAGGTTTTGTTTGTTATTCTTTTCTAGGAGCAGAAAATTCATTAGGCCTTTTCATTTCACAGGTTGGAAGCTTACCTAGGTGAGGTGTTGCCCTGAAGGCATCTGTCTCTTTAATACAATGCAGATTCTGGTCTCCTTAATCCCCTAATCTCTTTCAGTAAGCCTTGGCTGCTCCATTAAGTTTCCTGGTGCTCTTTTCCTCTTCTAACTGTGCATCTTGTGTTTCTTTGTGCTCTACTTCCTCCTTTTCATTGTGGGTCCACATGAGAGTGTTTACCAACCATGCCACAGGCTAGTATTAGGCTGTCTTGAAATTCCCTTTGCCAAATAAATTAGTTCATTATTTTTAAATTTGGCTTCAGGCATGTTCAAGGACATTTAGACAAGGGCAGAAAGCAACCACATGTTTTATTTTTATTTTTTAGTCTGATTGCTAATATTTTTGCCCTCTGAAACCTCTTGACCTGGGCCTTTACAGTCTCAGTGGTCACTGACTTCCAAGCTCCTGCTAGGATGGCCCATTAAGGGCCTCTTGCAATGTTCAACCACCTTTCTAGTCCAAACTTCCAAAGCTTTCCATATTCCTCAAAAAAAGAACGTGGTCAGATCTATCACAGCAATGTCCTACTCCCTAGTACCAAGTTTGGTATTAGTTAGTTTTTATTGCTGTGCCAAAACATCGTGGCAAAGGCAACTGGTAGAAGAAAGGGTTTGTTAGGGCTGATGGTTCATCTTAGTTAGGATCTCTATTGCTATGATAAAACACCCTGACCCAAACCAGTTTGGGGAGGAAAAGGTTTGTTTCAGCTCACAGCTTTAGATCACACTCCATCATTAAGGGAAGTGGCAGGAACTCAAGGCAGGAAGCTGGAGGCAGGAACTGAATTGGCTGTCGTGAGGGAGAGCTGCTTATTGCCATGCTCCTCATGGCTTGCTCATCCTGCTTTCTTCTATTCCCAGGACCACCTGCTCAGGGCTGCTGTAACCCACAATGGGCTTGGACCTCCCACATCAGTCACTAATCAAGAACATGTCCCACAGGCTTGCCTATAGGCCAGTCTTATCTAGTCTTTTTCTCAATGTGGCTCCCTCTTCTCAGATAACTCTAGGTTATGCCAACAAAACAAAACAAAACAAACCAACTGAAACAAAAACATCATCCACAAACCCCAGTCAGGACAAGATTGCAGAGGGATAGGAATCCATCATAGCAGAGAACTATGACAGCAGGCCACAGGCTGGAGCAAGGGGCAGGGGGCTCACATCTTGAACTGCAAGCACGACCAGAGAAAGTGAACAGGGAATGATGAGTGGCTTTTGAAACTCAGATCCTGCTCCCGGTGACATTCTTCCTTTAGCAAGGCCACACTTTCTAAGATTAGCCAAACATTGCTACCAACTGAGGACCAAGTATTCAAACTTCTGAGTCTATGGGGGCTACTCTCCTTCAAACTATCAAAATCTATCTATCTATCTATCTATCTATCTATCTATCTATCTATCTATCTATCATCATCATCATCATCTCTATCTATCTATCTATCTATCTATCTATCTATCTATCTATCTATCTATCCATCTATCATCTATCATCTGTCTATATCGGCATCCTCTTTGTGTTCCAGAGAATATAGTAGGAAACACTTAATTGAACAGATCTTGTTAACACACTTACTGGACATTGCAGAAATGGGATGCTCTGTGATGCTCCATCCACTTGTGACCTTGAGTTTGACTCTACTCTTCTCTCTCCATGTTATTCAAACTCCTTCATTCAAACTCCTTCATTATAGATTTTACTATTTTTCAACCCAGTTTTTCTTTCCCAGTCCTTAAGAGCAAAGAGCTATGTTCTTTTCCTTCTGGCCAGGACCACTCAGGTAGTAACATTTTTTATTTTTATATTTTCCCAACCCTAAAAACTCTTGTCCTTTAACATAAAGATTTGTCTCCATGATGTACATACAGTTTACGTGAGCAGTTCTATAGACTATGCTTTAATAAGTAAGAGGTGGGTTACTCATGCACCAATTGCTGTCCATTCCACAAATGAAATATTCAGACCATAGAGAGGCTTGATCCTGATGCCACCCTCTACTCCAAGCAGACTGTATTTGGGGCCCTCTGGCCATATGGGGCTCAAGGTTTGAAAGGTGTCTTATGGTGGGTGTGCTAAGAAGACAGTGCCCAAGACAAAGAAGAGTGGCGTGCATGTGGCTTACCCAGAAGTAGGACTGTGTAGGAGACTGGAGGTGTGAAGTCACACAGCATGAAAGCGTGTCACCAGCTAACATGACCCATCACTGAGTTTTTAACATGCATAGCCCAGTGTGGCCCTGTTACAAACATTTCAAGATGATGGCACCTTTACTATGGCTGTTTCCATAATTACATTTTCTTGAAATGATTCTTCTGATTTTATTCAGTTGAAGCATTGTTCCAGGTATGAGAAGAAAAGAGTTCTTAAAGGGCACTAGAAATGCTTTATTGCTAGTTTCAGGAGTCAGTGGTGGGTGGCTCTTGCAGAAAATTGGTCTGAACTATTTATTAAAAACATCTCATGGAGCATGTGCCTTATCTGGCAGAGATCAGCAATCTGACCCATACGATTTGATGCTGGAAACCTTGAAGAAGACTTTACATGTCAAATGAAACAGAAACTCCTTATCTCAATTATTTATGGGCTGCATCAGCTATGTTAATTTATGGTAATAGCCGTTCACTGTTGATGGGCAAGGCCAGAGTAGACACACTCAGAAGCATGGAAATTGTCCAAAGCGTTAAAAAATTAATGCTATTACAAACACAGACACATGCTTTTCTCAGTAGGGTTGTTCTTTCCCCGCTATGGTTAAAATGCTAAATGTTTAAATAAAAGAACATTAGAATGATGTCAAATGAATATTCTATCAGTGTAAGACATTTCTAGGCAATAATAATCAATCTTAAGCACTCTGGTATCTAATGTGTGAAAGCCAGCCTTTTTTCCCCCTAGAATCCTATGCAATTAAGGAGTGGTATAGAATGTTAATGTATTACTGAAGGAAAACCCTCATATAGGAAAATAAGAACTTTGCTTTGTACTTCAACCATTCTGCTATCTTCTAAGGAGCTAAGTATTAAGAAAAAAGATGAAGCCAGGTTTGATATCAAAGTGCCTATAATCCCAGTGCTTGAGAGATGGAGCCAGGAGGACCAAGGACTCAAGACTAGCCTCAGCTACATAATAAGACCATCCTAGACTCCATGAGATCATGTCTCAAAAGATGAGAATTCTGTTCATCTAATTGTTTTCTGTCTGCCCCCAATGTAATATTATCAAGAAGTAGAATAGAAAGGAGACATCATTTATGATTCTTTATCAACTTTCATGTAGCTCATCTATTTTCTCACTGTTGGATAACAAAGAGACAACTATGTGGTCATTGGATACATGCTGTAAGCTCATTGTGAAGGCAATGGCATCCAACACCAAAGAACATGACATGGAAAGACATCATGATCCCACAGCCAATGAGAAGGCACCAAAGCAGAAAGACCGTGACGTCATGTCTTAAGGAAAAGTTAGTTCAGCCAGTACACATTATGTCCATCATTCAGCCAGTACACGTCATGTACACTATCACTTGAAGGTGTTGATTAGAAGGGGACTTGTGATATGAGATTCTATGGGGGGGAGGGGAAAAGAAACCCCAAACATTGAATTCTAGTTTTTAATGTACATCTGAAGCATTTATCAATCAAATGTCTAAAACTAGGTTGGGTTGTTAAAACTAACTGGTGGGCATATAATTTTTCCAACTTTTTTTTTTGTTTATTAGAAATGTAATAGAATAGAACCTGCAAAATAAAGACAAGACTTGTTAAATGAAAGCCAAAGTTCAATTCTGTTTATGTGATGTACAAATATGTATGTGCAGGATGTAAGCCATTTTATTTGGGATTGGGTTTCCTGAGTTTCCTGATGTTTTGTCTTTCCTCTCATACACTGCACCAATATATTTTAAAAGTATTTTTTTAAAGTATGTATATACATGTTGGGGTGGGGATGGGGAATTTCTGTGGAGGCCAGAGAGGGTGACCATTTCCACAGAGCTGAAGTTGCAGTTGATTTTGAGCCTGAGAACTGAACTGCAATCCTCTGCAAGAGCAGTATATACTCTTAACCACCATCTAGCATCTAGCATCTAAAACTAAAGATAGTTTTAATGAAGATAGTCACCAAGCCTTGCTAAATGACTGGGTTATATTGTTAATCCCAAAGATGGGAGGAGAAAGACCATTGACCCAAATAATCATGGCCAACTTAATTAAAGCAAGAATTTTTTTTATTTGTGTATGTGGGCTGCCTTCACCTAAGGTAGGGTTGGAGAGATCAGCATTGAGTGTGAGAAAGACAAGGCTTTTATAGCTCAGGGGTATGAAGGTTCCAAATGGGGGATTTGGTAGGCAAAATAGGTGGGGTTACAGGAGCACAGTGTCATAACAGGTTAGTACTCCTAAAACAAAGACATGGTTTCAGGGTGGCCATAACAAGGTGGTCATAACAACAACAAGTAGTCATAACATGGTGGTCATAACAACAGGTAATCATAACAAGTAGTCATAGGTGTTGGCATTCTGGCCCGCCCCTTGGGGATCTGCCAGGCATCCTGATGTAAATCCTCTTTTAAGGAAAAACACCTCCCTTCCTTTTCCTCTCTCCCCCTTCCTTCCTTTCTCATCATGAGGTGTGCATACCTTCACTTTTCCTCTTTCTCTGTTTCTCTATTATAATAAACTTCCATGTATATGCCATGCCTGGGGTGAGTGACTTTCCACTGTGCCATGCCACCTGCCACCACTCACCACCATGTCTACATGGCATGTCTCCCTCACCCATTGGGGCACCTTGGCCCAACCTGCCAAGCCTCCTGTGTGCCATATCATAACAATATGTGGTCATATAACCTTTTGGAACAAAGGTAGGGTTGCAAGATGGTTATTAACACTTCTTGAAACACAGACATGATTGCCATTCCTGGGACATACAGTACAGAACCATTTGTAGTTAAGGTTACAGGTGGGGCATAGCCCAAACCTTGATAAACAGATTTAACCATAAACAGGAATGAGCCTAGTTGTCTTTACTGTAAGTTGGCTTTCAAGCCTAAGATGGAGGCAGGCTGGTTCTTCACATGCCTTGTTTGTCCACTGTATTTTTGGGATGACATGCCCCTCGGTAGGTATACAAGTGTCTTGCTTATCTTTATACTTCCTTCAACCTAACACATCCTGTCACAGAGAAAGTACTAAGGAAGTCTGCACTGTGAAGACTTCCTGCTGTACATCCACCACCCTGAGATAACATATGTGTGCCTTGTCTACAGAGATAGAGAAGAAAGAGATGTAGGTTGATCTTGGCTTCACCATCCAAAAGCTTGCATTGTTCACATTTTCTCTGCTCTCCTCACCACTTCTCAGCCAGGCTGAGCTGAAGGAAGCTCACTCTTCCTAACCAGCTCCTTGTTTCTCTCTAGTGGAATAATGCAGTAGGGGAAAAAAGTGGAAATAATTTTTGACCCAGAACCAGAGTCTAACATGGCCTCTCAGCATGTACATTTGAAAAGACGGGAAGTGTGGAGCAAACGGAGAGTCAGAAGGAAACAGGCAGCTTTAAAATGCTGTGAGAAACACAAATCTTCCATCAAAGTTTTCTGCCAGCTCCTGCCTTCCCAGTTCATCCTGTGCTCTTCCCTCACACTCCCTCCTCCTCTCTCTCATTCCAGGGGTTTGTTTTGGAAATGTTGTCACTTGTTAGCATAGCTTTTATCTCAGTGGGATGCCTTTCCTGTCCGCTGTTTTCCTCTCAAGGAGGCAGGGCCCTCTCTTCACTCTGGGAGTTTTATTCAACATACCCCTGTTGTTAGATGAAGCTAAAAAAACTTTGATTAAGCAGTCTCCTTGAAGGAGACGCAAACCAAGGCCCAAGGTTCACGAATGGTGCCTTTTGGGGGCTGGAGGAAAAACACCAGGAGCAGGACCTTCTGTTTGGAATAAAGGTCTTATAAATACCACTCCACTCTGCCTCTGCAACAGGAACCAGAGGGTGGGCTGTGGGCAACTGCCTTTAGTGAAAGTTGCTCCAAATGTTGAGACGAGGACTGTGATTAGAGTTCTCTGGTTGCTTTTATGCAAAGTCAGTCTGCCCAAGCAGTGTAGAACTTTCCACCTGGAATTCTGGAGCCTGGAGAGAGGGAAGGAAGCAAAAGGAATTCAGGAATATAGAAATGGAGTGGCAGGAAGACACACTTGCTGATGGGGAAGACACAGGGCTGTTATAAATACTGTTCTTCTTTGTCCTTGAACTTTGAACTTACTCGTCTTAATTTCTTCTGGTGTTCTGATATAACACCCTGATGGAAATAACTTACAGGAGAAAGGTTTATTTGGGGCTCACAGTTGCAGGTCACAGTCCGTTGCAGGGGAGGTCACAGCAGCAGGGGTTTGAGGAAGGGGCCTTACTTCCTCCATAATCAGGAACAGAGAGAAAAGGTAAACGCTAACATGCTAGTGTCAGCTTGCTCTCTGTACTTTGTATTCCAGGATTCTCTCCCCAGGAATGCCACCCCCACCCCGACCCCACACAAATAATGAAATCAAGATAATCTCACACAGGCATGCCCAGAGGCTCATATTCCAGGTGATTCTGGTTTCTGTTAAGTTGATAATTACTGTTGTAGAATATTATTTTAAGTTGTGTTACTTTTGTTTATGCTGCATTTGTTTAACTCTGTGAAGCTGTGTTACTGTGCCTGTCCAAAACATCTGATGTTCTAATAAAGAACTGAACAACCAATAGCAAGGCAGGAAAAAGGATAGGTTGGGCTGGCAGGCAGAGAGAATATATCAAAGGGAAAATCTGGGAGGGAAAAGAAGTAGCCTGAGAAGGAGGAGGACTCCATGGGCCAGCCACCCAGCTACACAGCAAGCCACAAAGTAAGAGTAAGAACTACAGAAATAAAAGAATAGGAAAAGCCCAAAAGCAAAAGACACATGGGATAATTTAAAGTTAAGAAAAGCTGGCTAGTAACAAGCATTTATAATTTATAATTAAGAATAGGCCTCTATGTGTGATTTATTTGAGAGCTGGATGGTGGGCCCCCAAAAGAGACAAAGAGTAAGAAAATAAACAACAACAAATTACTTTTTCAAATGACTTTTGTAGGCATTAACTTCCTTCTCCCCAAACTCTGGGAGCTAGAATTATCCACAGTTAGGAAGAATCTATAATATATAAATTATGTATAATATAATGTATTTGTATGTATTATTGTTGTGCCCAGATTGCAACCCCCAGAGAGACCACCAAAGACGAGCATGCCGGAATGCAAAAGCAAGGTTTAATTCTGCATATACAAGCCTAGGCAGGGACTTCGTCCAATATATCCAATGCAGTGGAGGCTGGAGGAAGCACCCGCCTGTCTGCAAGCTCAGTTTTTAAAGGCAAAAGCCACAAGGTTACATCATTTAGGGGTGCTAATACGGGTACAATTCTGATTGGCACGCTTCTAGGAGCTTTCTAGAAATCATGGCTTAATCTTCTAAGGGAGTGGTTACTCGCCACCATTTCTCATTGGCTGCCCTCAGGTGGGGACATTTCTGTGGTCAGTTACCCTGGAAACCAGGGAGAAGACATTCCATAGTCCGGCAGGCATTACCTCGTGACTACCTTGTGACTCTATACTTTTACACTTGCTGGTTTCTGGAATCTGAACTGACTGGCTTCAGTAACTAATGGCCTATTCCTAAAAGGAGAAGTCTTAGGCCTTAATTTTAGGGTGAAAGCATTTTGGTCTTATTTCTAAGATGGCTCATTTTGGTCTCACATTATGATCTGTATGTGTCCTAGAAGGCTGATACTATCCGCTTAGGCTCATTACAGACAGATGGAAGAGAATCGAAACATGAAATTTCAGACCATTATCTGAACAGGAAGAAAACAGGACACTCAGAATCATGATGGAGAAAGACAAGTTGGGCTTACTTCATGCAGGGGAAATCTTTCAATTTGCCAAGATCAAGCCTTCAAACATTTATTTTCTCTGCCTTTCATGTCTGAGGCTTTGTGTGATTCTGTGGCTCTGCCTGAAGGCTCTTGATAGTGAGTAGAAGAAAAAGCTAACTGGAGCCTGATGTGTGTCTGGGTGGACCTTGACTTTGGGTAAAAGGGACTAGAGATGTATATCTAAACCTCAGGGTCAGTATGTTCAGGTCAGTATGGTCAATAGTTCCTATTGCCACTGTAACAAACAGCACATATTTAGTGGCTTATAATGGCTTAATGTGTCTGTAGTTATCAGGAGTCCTAAATAAGCCTTGCTGGAATAAAATCATCCTGCCTCCTGGGCTTTGTTGCTTCCCAAAGGTTCTTAAAGATCATTTTATAATTGTCTTTCCAACTTCTACAGATGTTTTCCTTGGCTCTGGACCCCCTTATTTTCATTGTTAGGTGATAGTGACATCTTTGGGCTCACATCCTGCCTCATTCTCAGACATTTGAAGACTTTTGTAATTGCATTGGGCCCACATAGGTGACTCAACATGATCTCTCTATTTTAAGTCAACTGATTAACAGTTTTAATTCTTCTTTGCCCTGATAATTTATTCTAGGAATTATTCCCTAGAAGGCAGAGACTACCAGCCTAGGGAACATCAGACATCCTTGGGAGGATTTTATTTTACCTAACAAAAGTGTGTGTTCACTTTTGTGTGTGTAAGTACATAGAAAAAGAATGGAAGGTGTCAATGTAAAAACACAAGTTTCTCTGCAGTAGGAATAAGGGGTGATAGTTTATGCTGAAAGACAAATATTGAGTGACCATGGCTGAGGATCACAGATTCAGGACACCTGAAATACCATGCTCCAGCACGGTGACAATCCCATGACATTTTTATTGTAGCAGAACAGAGAGAGTCATGAATCCGAGCACATTTAAAACACATTGGTGTAAACACCAGGCAGGCAGATGGCAGTCACGCAGCTGGATCTCTGCTATAGGTCTCAGTGTTGTATGATGATGTTCTTAGCCTTTGGGCTTGTAGAAGCTGGTTGTCTACACTAGTTAGGTAAACTCATTTACTTAACGGTCACAAAGATGCTTGGTCAAATATAGAGTGGACAATGAATGGCCTTAGGAAGGCTAAAGATAGAACAAAATAATTTGTCCCTGGACTTGCAACACAATAGCCCCCTAGAGTCACGGGAATTCTAACTAACCAGTCTTGCAGAACCTTTTACATAACTGTGGCTTTTCTTTTTTCTTTTCTGGAAATTCAGTTCACAAAGGTCATGTGCCAAGTGAGGTAAAGACTTAAGAGCATTTACTTTCGAGAGGAAGGACGAGAATGGAGTGAAAACAAGGACAACCTTTAACTTCAAGGAACACTTATTTATTCATACAGGGCAGGAGCTATGGCAGCACACGTTGAGCCCAGAGGGTGACTTGGAGTTGCTTCTCTCCTCCCACCATGTGGGTCCTGGGAATTGAACTGGGGCCCTGAGGCTTGGCAGCAAGTGCCTTTCCTGCTGAGCCATCTAAAGGCCCTAAACTTGTTTTTTTCACCTGAAGTTAGTCACACTTACTTTTGAGGAATACACCTAAACCAGAAGATTGTTAGATGTTTTGGTTTAAAAAGTCATTAAAGTGTAATTCAAATTTCTATTTGTCATTTGACACATAATTTTTAAAGCTACTATACTTAATGGGTTTGGTGACAGGATCATTTAAATCTGTTCATAACTCTAAGTGAAAACAGAATTTGGGGGTGTGAGTAGGTTTATACCTGAAGGTCCACCTCTCTGGCCTGTTGGTAGTTTCTGTGAAATGTCTAGAGCTGTCAGATGGAATGGACGTTTCATCCTACCATGAGGCCACTATGGTTTGGAAAGCTGACAAAATAAAGCTTTAACGAAAGAAAACAGAAACAGGTACTTAAATTAAGAGTTAGATGGACGCTACCACACCCTTTCACCTCAACTATCGCTCTTCAGTTCTTGCTAGAATTTGCATTTCAGCCTTTCCCAATCCCAGTGTCCTTTCCTTGGTTCTCCTAGTCCAACAGGCTCACTTCGTCTCAGTCCATCTAACTCTTAATTAAGTACCTGTTTCTGTTTTCTTTCATTAAAGCTTTATTTTGTTTTTATGTGTGTGTAAGTATATGTGTGTGTGCGTGTGTGTGTGTGTGTGTGTGTGTGTATATGTATGTATGTATGTGTGTGTGTGTGTGTATATATATATATATATATATATATATACATATATATATATATATATGTATTATGTATGTATGCAAGTGCCCTCAGAGGCCAGAGGAGGGCATCCAGATCCCTGGAGATGGAGTTACAGTTAGGAACCATCTGAGGTGGGTGCTGGGAACCAAACTCAGGTCCTCTGCAAGAGCAGCACTCACTCTTAACTGCAGAGCCACCCTCCTCTTCTGTTTCTTTTCTTTGTTTTGCAGATATTTTTAAACTCTTTAACATCATTTTAACTTTTGATTGAATAAACACTCTAAGACACACAAAAATATTTGTATCACAGATGCATACAATTACCAAAAGTGCGTTTCTACCATATTTCAAAAACAAACAACAAAAGAAATTTTAAGTTTACTATAAAAAAAAACCAACAAAAAACAAACAAACCAACAAACACACCCCACAAATTTTCTAAGGACTATTAACTTTGTACTTTTCACTGGAACACAGAACACCTGACAGTTCATTGTCTGTAGGGATCCCCATGAAAAGGCATATTGAAATCACCTTAGGCTGCATCTGATGTGACCCTGCTAAATGATTTCTGAAACACACACTGAGGGAAAGGAAGAGAAAGGGGAGGGAGGGGGAATGTGTCAGGGACTGCAGAAATGCAGCAGAATTGCTGGCCAACATTAGCAGGTCCTGAAGTGCAGGTGGGCTAGTTTGGTTTGGGAGGTGTAGCTGAAAGTTGTCTACAAATATACACACGTACATACACCTCTTTTTAGAGATGTCACAGAAGTGAGCCTGCACACATTCACTGGTACACAATCTATGATATATCACAGGCAAGAGAGTATTAGGAGGTGGGGGCAGGGACTTGAGAGAAATGTCAGCTTCCTGGTTTGTCTGCCTCTGGAAGGAGCATGCTCCCTGCTGGGCCTGCCTCCCACAGTGCTCCTAGCTCCGGGTCTACAATTGGTGACCTGCTTTAGTTTTAACTGGAGGTGTGACATTGAAAGAGAAGTGTGATACCTGTCTCTTTTCTAGGTAGTTCAGGGCTTCATCTACCGTCACAGGCACCAAAGGGAAAAAATATTTTAGAGATTGCTTTTGAAAATGAGTTAGCTAGCCCAGCATACTCCATTCACACAGGGAAGGTGTGCCTGTCACCTACCAAGACCCTCTGGGATGTCACTCAGGCCACCTAGAACGTCCCTTTCTCTCATCCTAGGACTTCTCTAGAAAACCTCAATCCTGCCATCTCACTTTCTCTCTTCCCAATCCCAGCTGCCAACCACACACTCCTCTCAGTGAGTGCAAACAGTGCATGATTCCTTTTCTTCCCTAATTACCAACTAGGGAAGGAACTCAAGCAGAAGTTACACAGTTCAAGGCATGACAACGGACAGCTGTTTGGTGGGTGAGTTCCAGATGCTGGATAAAGTTTCTATCTGGCCTTTGGCCTTGAGGAAGAATTTCTCTTCATGCTGGTGACATGGTGGCATTTTTGCAGCATTTATAAATGCAGCGACAGGAACCTAAAGGCAGACGTGGAAAGCAGGTTACATTGACCTCTTTTAATACTTGCTGTACTGATATTATAAATATTAATATTATTGTGCTGATACCTTAATGTTTGCCGGGCATGGCGGCAGACAGTGGCATGCCTTGCACCACCAGCTGCATCCCGGCGAACCCGGAATCGCCCAGCCCTACACAAGAGGCCTTGCTGGCCCATCGCCGCCACCCTCAGCGCCAGGGCAGGTACCCGATGCCACCCGCAGCACCTGTGGCTCCACAAAGGATTTGAGGGCAGGTCCCCGAGTGCCGCCCTGGGCATCTGAGAACTGAGAGTGCCAGCAGCCTCACACCCATGCTATCTAATGATGCCTGGAGCCAGGGACTGTTCCTGTCTCCCCGTTTATTTCGCGAGTGTGTGTATGCGTGTGTGCACGGGCGCACAGGCCCTTGGGGGCCGGGGCGTGGGACCCCGGAGGCTGGCGACACAGGCGGTTGTCAGCCCTACCGACCCGGCTGTCCCCAACCGGCCTGGTCCTGGGCAGGTGCTCGTGGGTCGCTCGGGCTCGCCGGAGTTGGTGTTCACGCTGAGCACTTGGGAACACGGCAGCCTCCACGGGAGGAGGTGCTTCTCGAACCCAGGACTCCTCCAAGTCTCCCGGGCTGGAGCAACGTCTGCAGAGGAAAGCGTGCAGGCATGGAGGGCTGCGCAGGTGCAGAGGGCAGGAAGATGGCAGCCAGGTTCAAGTGAGTGGTGGCGCGCACAGAAGCACGGGTGTGGCGCGTGCCATGACTTCAGATGCTGCATTCCCTGCTTCAGAACATGAGTGACACCCAAGTTCATCCTCGTGTAGGTGTGTCAAGGGCCTTGGACTCCAGTCCTCTTGACTAGGGCACAGTTAAGGTGACCGAGGAAGACTGACTGCTACTATAAGGCCTTTTTATAAATACGGTTAAAACCTTAGAGGGTGGAGATTGATGCCTCGGCACCACACTCAGGTTCTGGGTTCGTGCTCTAGGATGCACTGACTTACTTTAACACATTTTAACATGTTTGAGAACTGTGGAACCACTGCAGTATGACAGGAGATTTCTGGTGAGGAAAGGGCTTTTGATAAAAATGCCAAGCTTCAAGGCATAGTCTTTCAATTCATTTAAATTAGTAGAGCTTAATGTGTTTTCCCTTCATAAGTGAAATACACGTGTAATCTATTTCCTTATAAACATTTAGGAAGAAAACTGCCGTCCCGATGGAAGAGAACTTGGTGAATTCAGAACCACAACTGTCACCTTAGGTGAAGACACACTTCATTTGAGCTGGTGGGACACCCCTCCCCCCATCCTGTGTACCACTTTTTTTCCAGCCAGTTCTACTATGCCTAAGGCATTTAAAGATGTTAAGAGATTTTTATCATGACACCAGCTTTGTAGTTGATTTAAATATGATTAGCTCCAATTGGGGGACAGAAGAAAAAAAATTGAGACATTAAGTAGTAATACCATTTGACCTGAACCTGTCAAAAGTTCAGAGGCCACTGCAGCTTGAAAGACCAGCTGTCAGAGTAGAGGAGACTAAGGAAATTTCTTATCTATAATAAATTGACACACAAACTGTTTGTCATGCTCTTTATTCTTCTGCTCTAGCTTCAACTTTCCATAGCTTATGCCCATATACAACAGCAAACCCTGGCGATAAAGAAGGTTCCAGAAGCTTTTCTCAGGGTCGCAAACAGCGTTCTGCAGCTGTGGTTATAGGATTCTGGTTTGTAACAGTATCTCTTATGGGAATAGCTACAAGGGTTACAAAGGAGAAAGGCTGAACCATAGGGAATCAAGGAAGGAGTAAAGGAGTTGTGCACTAACCTACATTTCTAGAGAGAAATTGACATTATAGGCTAACATTTTGTGATCAGCACAACATAAAAGTGCCTGGGAAGTGCAGCCATGGCTGAAAGTTTTCACCACAGCAAACTATGAGTAACCATGGCAACCTGCACAAAGCAAGAGGGGAAGTGAACAGTGCCAAGTCTTATCAGCACTTTCGACAAAAGCTGGCCGGCACTAAAAACAACCAAAGTCTACAGATACCTTTTCTCATCCTGAATACAGCCCAGAGCACAAGAGGGGAAGGTATAACTTTTTTATTCAAGGTTGTGGGACCAGATCATTCTCTGCAGTTCTGACCATTTGTGGAGCCTCTCCTATGGGAACTGGATGTAAAGCTGATTCCCTCAGGACTTGGTTAATTGATTAACTGCTTAATTGCCTACTGTCCACATAAAATCCAGGACATAAACATAAACAGTTAGTTAGCTAAGCCTAAAATCTTGTACCATAAATTGAGGTTAGAAGTATGTGCAAAGTGTTAATTGCTTAGGGAATTCCACCAGTTGCAGGTCAGCATGTTATCAACTGGACCTGGCAGGGGAATTGAGAGCAATATAGATCACTTTTGTGCCCCCAAAGACTTTAATTCAACAAATCAGACATTTGCACTTTGGTCCTTGAATAATATCTGTAAAAGTCTGACTTAGGATCCTTACACAGTCTGGCTAACTTGCCTTGTCAACTTAGCTAAAGATCGAAAACATGCTTCTCATCATTTTGTGGAACAAAGGCTGAACTATGAGGGCTTGTTTTATTTACCAGAATTATACAGTATTGGAAGAAGTCATCCTTCTGACAATGCACAGGAATAACAGAGCCCTATAAATGAGGAACACACTGCTAATGTTGTAGGACAAGTCCCACAGCTGTTATGGGAGGGATTATAGTATCACACAAGAGAATTACAGACAGAAGCAGTCAGTATTTATAAGCAATATCCCTCACAGGCCTAGCCCATGAATTTCTTCCATGAGATAGGTGTTTCTCTGGTGGGTTGGCCTTTTAAATATCAGCTGTCATTTACTGCATATCTTTGCAGACTAAGGCAAGAGGCAACTTAAAAAGTCTAGCCAGATATCTATACACACTAAAGCATTTAAATTAATTTGTAGGAAACTTTGTGGTTATTTATTTTCTTTTGCTTTTTTAGGGATTTTGTATAAATATCGTGTTTCCCTTTCCAGGTTCAATCAGTGTGGAGAACGGTTCTGCTCTAGTGAAGCTGGAGAACACCACAGTCATTTCTGGAGTTAAAGCAGTAGGTTCACTGTATGTCTGTTGATGGCTGAATTCCAAATTAGCTTCCTGATTATGAGGTTGTAATTAATTAGGGGTCATAATTTAGAATTGTAATCCATCCCCCAATATTTTTTTTAGCCCATGAGTGTAACCTTTTCCAAGGCAAATGACTGAATTTCAGCACCTCACACTTTAAAGATTTTGGCAATATTGTTTTTGGAATTGAGATTGTTACTATGATACCTTTTAGCCATCCATAGTTTTAATTGTTAGTCACAAATGTACAGTAGCTATCTGCTGGCTGCCTGCCGTTGGAGCATCTTATTAAGCACTTTCAGAGTTACCAGTTTCCACCCCTGGCTCAGCCCATGAAGCTCAAGTAGCTTCCCAAGGTGTGTATACACACACACACACACACACACACACACACACACACACACACATATATATATATATATATATATATATATATATATATATATATATCCTGTTCTCGATGCTTCTACCTCTGGAGTTCCAGGAATATGACATATACTACTCTATACACATTCTTAATTAATCACTTCTATTTTTATAGACAATTGTGAACTAAATAATGCCAGATTTGGTCTTTGGGATTCTGTTGACTCTTCTGTTTTCTTTACTTTTTGTTTTGTTTTGTTTTCTCATGAAGTTTTGAATTCCTTTCCTGATACCTGCAAAATATCTTAAGATTTTAATTAATATTGTACTGAATATGTATAATTTGAGAAAAGTTGCCATCAACAGTGTGGAGTATTCTATGATGAGAAAGGATCTATATGACATTCATTTCATTGTAAAAGTCAAATAAAGCATATTCTACTAGTGAATAATCTGTTTCTTTCCTGTTTTCTAATAAGAAAACTAAAGATACTAGGAAAATTCCTGTACATATTTTGGTGAACACAGACACATATTTGATTGGTTATATGCCAAGAAGAGAATGCGCTGGTTTAATATTATGATATGATAATCTTTAGTTCAGGCTGCTAAACATTGTGTAAAATAATAAATGTTCAAATATGTGATATCTAAATGTAACTGAGTGTGTCTGTCCTACATTCTCCTGTTTGTAAGGACTGTCTTTCACTCTTAGCTGTTTGGATGGTTTTGCATCAATAGTTTGTTATACCCTGAAAATTTGCTGATGAAAATACAAATATTCACATTTTTAATTGGTTTTCAAGAAGTTGTTTATTTTCTGGGTATGATTATTTTATCATCAGCATACAAAGAAAATAACTCATCAAGGCTTACATTTAATATATTATGCTTCAAGTTCTAGTTATTTTTTTTGTTTTGATTCTGTTCTAAGATTAAGAAAACATGCAAAAAATTACATAGAAACTTAACTGATTATAATCACGTATCCAGACTTGTGAATATTTTGAATCACAATTTCTTATTTTTATTGACTTTATAAGTAGATAACTGATTCTGAATTTTTTTTGTTGAGAGTATTAACTATTAAATTTATACAGTGAATTGACATGGTTAACTGCTAGAGACTCCACTGTAACTTAGTAAAATATTTTTCAGATATATTTATAATTTTCTTTTACACATAGTCAAAAGCTGTGTTGATTGACATAAAGTAGAATGCAAATATTTTTTCTGTTACTTTACTGAAGCAAATATATATTCATTTGTATTCAATTTTTTTATTTGTTTTTTGAAGACAGGGTTTCTTTGTGTAGTCTGGGATGTCCTGGAACTTGCTCTGTAGATCAGGCTGACCTTTAAATCACAGAGATCTGTTTTCTCTGCCTCCTTAGTGTTGTGATTAAAGGCATGCTGTACTAACACCCAGCCGTGTATTCATTTTTAAATGAAGTATGACAACACTCTGCCTACCTATTGACTGGAACATTTAACCTTAATATTTAGTTGAATATAGTTTGCTGTCATAAAAAAATCCATAAATGCACATAGAGTGTAGGGTGATTAAAAACCAACAAAATTTAACACACACACACACACACACACACACACACACACACACACACACAGAGATTATGCCTTGAAATGCTAAAATCTCAGTATTTGCAGAGTTTCTGAGCTAAATAATGTGACTTTTAGATTTACAGATTAAAAATGTGTCTCTGTATGATGATAGCATCTTCTAGTTATGAGGAATCACACTCATGATTTCCCACAGTTCCCTTGGTTTGGAGGAGAAACACTAATACAAAGAGGGTGAATAAAATTCACAGCAGTGAGATGTAAAACAGGCACAGTGGACAGGAAATTATGAGAGGACAAGACCATCTGAATAGTTAATCAGTAGCATCTACTCTGGAAAAAGTAATTTAGTTGAGTTAAGTTACTAAGATCAGGTAATAATTTTGAGTTTATTCAAGATTTTGTACCTTAAAATACTTAAAACCAATTGAACACCATTTCAGTTATTTTTGCAAGACAATCATATAGCCATGCCACCAAGCAAGTGCATTAAAAATAGTGATACAAACAAAATGGGGAATATATGTGTATATATATATACATTGAGCTACTTGGAGGTTGTATATTACTTAAATTTGATTATATATTGGAAAAATATACAATCCACAAAGGATTTGGAAGCTACAATTATTTTCTCATTGGTTGGGTTTGTAAGTAAAATCATTAGTAGAATGCTAGTAGGAAGATTGTCTAAGGTGCCTAGTGTGATTGTGTTTTAGACAAATGGACACAGCTTATGTTATATCCATGGAATACATACAAAGAGGACAAGTCCATTCTGCATTTGAAGGAACTTTCCTCCTATAAAACCTTGAAATGGAAAACTCACCAACTGATGTGGTTCAAATAAATTATGAGAATGCAGACATAAGAGATATCATATTGATTTTCATCTAAGATATTTTCTCTAACAATCTTAGTCCAGTTGAAATATTTTAGTATATAAAATATGAACTGTAAATATGAAAGAGAAAAGCAATTATAATACACACACTGGTTATAATCCTCATTGGGGTAGAGTTTAAAAATTAAATTTTCATGCACTTTAAAAGATTCTTTATAAATGATTTTAACAATTGTATTTCCAAAATGGATGCAACCACAAATCTATCAAGAGTGCAATGGTTTAAAAAGAAGTACCATAGGTGTTACCCAGGAATGTCCTTAAACATACTACTTATATGACTGGACCTCCAATAATATGAATGATTGGGTGAGCCTCCAGTTATGCTGATTGGAATAAAAGAAAAAATACTGAATATTCCATATATTTCTAAATACATATCTTTCTTTAAAATACAACAAAACGAGCAAACAAACCAAATAAGATAAAAAAATTGGAGAATTCTAAAGTACTTGATTGCCACTTAAAAGATGCTCAACAGGGAGATATCAACTGGTGTGTCTAGTGAAGAATAATATTAAAGAACCATATTTTAGTGGGAATGTCCAAAGGTTGATACACATCTTCATTGTATCAAGATTCACACCATGGTTCATTGGTTTGATGTGATTTGGCCCTCATGGGCTTATCTGCTCTAAATTTAGTCTCAAGTGTGACAGTGTTGGTAGGTAGTGTCACTTTTAAGAGACAAAGCCTATAATGAAGCTTCTCTGTCATTGGAAGTGCTGCCTTCTGAAGAGATTAATGCTGTTCTGGAACCCTTTAGTCCTTGCATCAGGACTATTGTCAGAGAGTAAGACAGCCTCCTTGTCACTCTGTCTGGCTTCCTCTCACACCATGTGGTCTCTCCTAAATGCCCCATCTGTGAGGCCATTTGCTATGATGTGACATTACCAGGATGCCATGAGCAGAGATCAAACAGTTGCAACTAGACCATTTGTCCTTTCAAAACACTGAACAACAGAAAATAGTCTTGCATGTCTGATTATGATGGTACACAAGAGTTTGAGGAGGCACATTGCCATTGATTTTAATCTCTCTACTATTTTCTATCTATCTATCTACCTATCTATCTATCTATCTATCTATCTATCTATCTATCTATCTATCTATATCTATATCTATCTATATCTCTGTCATCAATTTCTATCTATCAATCTACTTCTCAATCTATGCTTGTGAAAATCTGTTGTTCCTTACAAACACTTGTGGTTCAACAGTTGCTCAAAAATAATTTTTCAAAGCCCAAAGGTGGAAGAAAATGAATATGTTACTTTGTCAGTTATGGCATGAGCCTTAGAATGTTGACATCAGTGGTCTGTCACCCTGACTACTACAGAGAGCTCAGACTTCAGTAGTTGGTCTACCAACTGCTGTGGCCATCTTTGGTGTTTAGTGCCAAGAAGGGAAAAGATAATTTCACGTTCATTGAAAGGTACTCCATTCCAGGCTCTACTGTAAAGGTATTTTTAATAAGTAGTTTTGATTCTCATGATAGACTAATGGCATCAGGATCTATTCATTCTCTCTCTCTCTCTCTCTCTCTCTCTCTCTCTCTCTCTCTCTGTCATATCTATTTATCATCTATCTTCCTTCCTTCCTTCCTTTCTCTCTCTCTCTCTCTCTCTCTCTCTCTCTCTCTCTCTCTCTCTCTCTCTCTTTCTTTCTCTGTCAACTCTATCTATCTATCTATCTATCTATCTATCTATCTATCTATCTATCTATCTATCTATTTCAATGTATCAATCTACCTGTCAAACTAAGGTTGTGAAAATCGGTTGTTCCTTACAAACACTTGTGGTTCAACAGATGTTCAAAAATAATTTTTAAAAGCCCAAAGGTAGAAGGAAATGAATATGTCACTTTGTCAGTTATGGCATGAGCCTTAGAATGTTGACCTCAGTGGTCTGTCACCCTGACTACTACAGAGAGCTCAGACTTCAGTAGTTGGTCTACCAACTGCTGTGGCCATCTTTGGTGTTTAGTGCCAAGAAGGGAAAAGATAATTTCACATTCATTGAAAGGTTCTCCATTCCAGGCTCCACCGTAAAGGTATTTTTAATAAGTAGTTTTGATTCTCATGATAACTAATGATATGAAGAGGTATTCTGTCTTGATTCCAGCAGATCATGTGAGCAAATTCTTAACTCAGCCATGGCTTCATGAACAGCTACCCATGTTAGTAATATTCACTACCAATCCCCTAAATAAATATGGTTATCATGTCAGGGGAGGTATGTTCTAGGATACACATGAGAATAGTATCTGTAAATCTACAAAATTATCTGTCCAAGTTATGAGAGATGGTTATTTTCTGATCCTTCTAATTGTTTTACCCACTATGACCACAAAGGTTTATTGGAAATGATCAGATTTCAAGCCAAAATATAAAAACTCTCTGGTTTTCAGCAAATTGTTATGGTTTCCCATATATATTGTGTTCTTTAGAATTTATTTCCCTATATTTTAACATTGATTCAGATTAGACAGGAATGACTTTCCAAACATGTCATTTACTTTCAAATTTGTTTATCATGAAGCTGAGTTGGTACTATTTTTTAGCATATCTTTACATGTGTGAGGACACGTGCTTGACATGTGTGAGGACAACCATTGGCTGTTGGATTCTCTCTTTGATGCTTTGATTCACAGGTATCTTGAAGCTAAATGAAAGCTATGGTGTTTCTGTGCATATTCCTTAAAGAGATAACATATGTCTTGGGAAGAGTAATACTCACTTGAAGAACTGTATATTTTGAATAGTCAAACTCTGTGAGCGTGACACAGTAAAGAAACCACTGAAAGTGCTGCTCCATAATTACAGGGAAGAATTTTATTGTGGATAAGAGAGAACGTTCAGAGGCGTCTGGAAGAGTTCAGAGTAGAAATAAAAAGAAACAGACTTGATGTGACAAAACAGTCTGTGAGAGAAGGGAGAACAGCAAAAGGGAGTAGTGGAGATGGCTGGGGCAGGGGGATACCTCGACTTCCTAAAGAGAGCAAGGGGGTTCCAGAACACTTTGGGAGTCTGCATAGTGCAGGAGGTAGGGTGGTTGTGAAGGGACAGGACAGTAGATGGGGCCGTGAGATATACAGCAAGTACTTTTGAATCGAGACACAGGGGACCTGGGAGGCAGCATGGGTGTTGACAGCAGCCACAGGTCACTGGAGAGCCATAGGTCCCTTCTACCAGAGGCAACGGGAATGACTCCTTCTGCTGTTCGAGATCCATTTCACAAATTCTGGATGAGTGCTAATTTTTGCTTTTGTTTGGTTGGTTTTGTTTGGTTGTTTTCTAACCACCGGAGATCCTTCTATAGTCCACCTTGTGCTGACAAAGACTGACATGTCTGGATATATGTGCTCCCGAGACCTGACTTGTTTAAATAATTAGGAAAAACCTTTTTTTAATATATATATATATTTCTTTCACATCTATTTATGACAGCCTACAAAGAAATGGGTTAATTATGGCATTTCAATACATAGATTACTTTCTTATTTGTTTTCTTTACCACACTCCAACATATCAGTCATTTTAAAACATAATTACACAGCAGAAAATCTTTATAAAGAACTTTACAATTTGGTAGAGTTTTGTTATCTTAATTAGTACTGTATAATTACACCCATCAGTGAAAACACACAGTTTGCAGAAGGTACAATCTTTTACTATCACCAGAATTAAATCACTTTAAAGACATGGGCATTCTAGTCTTACATGATCTTTCTATGATTATTATATGTCCAAGGTATAATACATAATGAACTATGAGATTTACACAGCATCTTCCAGGTTGTTTCAGTCACAATCCTTTGTGCCTCTAGGCTTTACTTCTTCTAAGCATGTACCTCTCCTCCATAGTCTTCAAAGCTACCTGACTTACCTGTGCATGCAGCTTTCTGACTGTCTCACTAAGGCACATTTGTCTATAAAGTATCCTGTGATTCTTGCATGTTAGACTCTAAGGTTCACAGTGTTAGTGATGTCTGCATGCTGCTTTTATCACACGGACCTTTGATAGGTTAAAAGAATTAGGATCGAGAGTCTTTGGGGATAAATCTGCATTTCACAAGGTTTTGCACAAGAATTCCTTTTATTGCACACATATTATTGCAGTTAGGGTTGGCAATGACATCCAAGTTGCTGCTCCAATGGCCAGTTTTTGGGAGTCGCCTACTTTGGCCCTCATTTAATGTTAGCCGTTGATCTCTCCTTTCTTGTGAATCCCTCTAGCGTGTGAATATTTCTTCTCTCCAACAGGATGCCTTGCAATGTGTTACTACTTCATTTATAAATCATGAATAATGTTGGTAAATCCAAATTATTTTTAAAAAATTGATATTTTTATTGTTCAATTTTTAAAATGATTTAAAATGAGATGGAATTACATCACTCAGCCCTTTTCTCACTCTAGACTAGTGGTTTTCAACCTGTGGGTAGCGACCCCTTTGGGATTCTTTTATCAGATATTCTGCATATCAGATATTGACATTAGGATTCATAACAGTAGCAAAATTACAGTGACAAAGAAGTAATGAAATAATTTTACAGTTGGGTGTCCCCACAACATGAAGAACTGTACTAAAGGGATGCATCATTAGAAAGGTGGAGAACCACTTCTCTGGACTCTACCAGCGACCCTTGTTCAGACTGTTCCCAGGCCCCTAAGTTGATACCTTCTGGAAAGAGAGCCCACTCCTGCAGTCTGTTCCCAGTGCTTCCTTTCCTAAGCACCCTCTTCTTTTCTGTTGATAACTCAACAGAGTCCTTCCTGTTGGAGAACTGAGCCTGTGTTTTAATATCATTCACCCTTTGAAATTAGGTATCAATTAACAACCACTGAATACCTGTTCTGCTAGTTGGAGACCTGGACCAGGAGAAGCCTTTTTTTCCTACATGGAAACCCTTGAGGAGAAAGCCATGGGAGGGATACATCGAACCTTGCTGTGCCAAGGCCCCGTGGAACTCAGAAGAGGCTGGAGAAGGAAGAAACAACATCTCTCCTTGTTCAGTGATGTTTTGATTGTATCTAATAATCTGTGAGTATGTGCATTGTGCCTTCCTTACTATGAGAGGCTACACTTTGATTAGGCCTTGTTGTTCAAAACTAAAAAAGGTTTTTTATTTCTTTTATTTTTTGAGATTATAAATACTTCATTATCATCTCCCCTTTCCCTTTCCACTTGACAAGTCCTCCCATATTCCCTCTCTTGCTCTCTTTGAAAATCATGGCTTCTTTTTTATTAATTGTTGTTCCATATATATGTATATTAAAACATATGTATGTATATATACAATACATATGTATTTTTAATTATACATATATTAGACACTTGTATATATGTTTTCAGGGCTGTCTATATGCTATCGGGTGACCAGTTGTTTTGCTCTTTGATCCTGGGGAAAGAATAGCAACAAACTTGGAAAGGAGGCAGATGTGGAAGCACATGCCAGGAATTCCAGCACTTTGGAAGCTAATTTATGAGTATCGCAAATTTATGGATCTTGTGGAGACATCTTCTCAAAGCAAAATATTAAAAAACATGATAATCAGGGGCCCTCTTGCTTGGTGTTTACAGATAGATTGTAGAAACAGGAGGGGAAATCCCTGATTATGATGGTTGCTCATAAGGGGCCACACATGCGAACCTCTGTGAGCTCATAACTTCCAAAGTGGTGTGAAGAGATGAAAAGCAGCTACTATCCCTAAACCAATCAGGGGAAACTTAGACATCAACTAGGTCCAGCATGGTGATCGTGTGGATGACATAGGAAACTGCTGTCATTGAAGCTTTATACATGGTGGTATTGTCACATAGAACGGTGGAGGTATTTTCTGGGATCACCTCTCCAGAGGATCGTAGCCTTCATATTACTCTGAAAGGTACGAAATAGGTACTGGCCTTATCATGTAAATATTTTAAGGGTGTGTTCTCATAAATACGTAAGTAGACTGGAGGACAGGCATCAATAGAACAGTTCATTCAGTTTTGGGGGTAAACGTTCTAGTCATCAGTGATTAATATTGCTGAAGATCTACTTCACAAATGGTGGGAAGAAGGGAGGGTGCAGGAGAGAGTTCTGCTCTGCATTCTAGACACAGCCAACTGGGTCCATTTCCTTTCAACCCTGAACAGTCCCCCAAAGTTCCCAGTCTAGACACTGATGGTCAGTTAGTGTCCGACGGCAGCAAGAATGAATGATTGGATGGCCTGGCTGTCTACCAACCTGTCCATCTTCCTTATCATTTCTCCTCAGCACCCCTTCATGCCATGGTTGGAAATCCTCATATTTTAATGTGAAAAGATAGTAATAAACTCATTTGAAATAAATAAAACATACTGATAATTTCCCATATGTGTGTAATTTGTGAATGTAAGTGAAATTCACTGTGTTTTTTGAGAATAAATGAAAGTAAAATGGTTGACTTTCCTAAAAGACAAAGTTTTTGTTCTCCTTCTGTTGTGTTACAATGGTAATTAAAACTATCTGAGATTGTTGTTTATATTAAGGGAAGAGGATTATCAAGCTTATAAGAGATGATTTTCATTATTTACATTTTCAAGGCAGATTATCCTTTAACACAAATATTAGAATTAGAGGTTTCTAGTTTAAGCATTTCATATTATATATGTGTGTGTGTGTATAATAATTGTGTATTAATATATATGAGATTAGGTGTCTTGAGGGAGAAAAGAAATGGAAATATAGATGTTTCAGATATTTGATACATATGTATGTATGTGAATCCTGAAACGAATGTTACATGCTATGCTTGCATTTTGACTAGAGCGTGTTCCATTAGATGGGGCGGGCCTTCTTTCATGGGAGTATCATGTTAGTTTTCAGATGTTTTGGATTTGAGAAGATTTACATGTGGGGTTTTTGAACCAGAGGTTATACTTTTGACGTAGTGTTCTCTGAATCTGAGAGAGAGTGAATCATCTTCAATTATGTAGCCACCTATTAGCTCACTAGTCTCCAATGGAGAGTTCCATGCCCAGGTTCACACAAAAAGTGCCCCGGGTAAAACACAGTCAATCATAAAAAAATACAAAAAAGTATGGGTGTGGGAAGCAGAGTGGTCCAGAGATAGAAGGGAAAGAAGATAGAGTAATAGATAATAATCAGAACACATTGAATACGCATGTGAAATTATCAAAGAACAAGCTCCATATAAAAAAAATAAAGAAAGAAGGAAAATTAATGCTCCCAAGACAGTTGTTTCTCAAGAACACTTTTGATAGCATCAGAAGGCTTGGTAGGAAGACATATTTGTAATCATCTGACTAGGTTATTGAAGAACAGAATCCTCTTTGTGGTTAGTTGTATGAGAAACACATCGTGGGTTTACTAAAGGAGCAATTGTACTGAACTCAGATTGTCCTGAGCAATTGCTCACATGACTTGCTAGGACAGGGAGAGGGACAACAGAATATGAATTTTATTAAGTTAGGCAACATTTCTATATTGTTTATTTGGAAAAGATCATTAAATGTAACTAAGTAAAATATAAAACATTTAACTAATTTTCTTGGTATTGAAGTTATGGAAATAAACAAGCAGAAAAGTTTAGCACTTAACTAAATAGAGGGGAGAAATATTGAAGCACATGGTTTTCTAAAAATGCCGTGTCTCTAAAATACACAGTATGGTCATTCTAAACATTCACCAATCAGAAAAAAGACCAGACTATGGCTATTCTTGGCCATTGAAAAGTGTGAACCTCATAACTTCCTTCAGCACAGGCTTTGCTGAGGCGCATCTACCATGGCATGAGCCCTGCCTGTGTGATAGAAATGGATGAGTCCTCCTCTGCTCTGGAGCAGGAAGAACTAGATCTTACCACAAGTAATTCCAACTACAGTGAAAAGCAAACTAACAGATTGCCTCGATTCTCTCTCTAGGCGTAAGAGAAACTTTAAGATAAAATATGTCATCCCACTGAGTTATCTGATGGGTGACTATGTGGACATAGTCCGGACAGACAACAGCTCTGCTTGCAAGTCAATTCTCCTGTCCTGGCCTGTGGGAAATTTTGTGGCTACCTTTCGGTAAGACCTACAGCTTGGACTTGTGTTCACAAGAAGCTGGCTGTGGAAATTGTGGGTCAACTTAATGCCATCTAATTCACAGGGAAAAAACCAAATCAATGAACCAGAATGTTTACAAATTAAGAAACCATGTTATTCTGATTGTATACAGGCTGCCAACTCAAGTTTTTTCCTCCCATGATGACCCTAGTTTATACTTTCCACCACACACATTTCTTCATGAAACTAGACTCCTTAGATTTTCACCTGTGATGTTCATCAGGACTCTACAAGATTCCTGGGGTAGAAATGAGATGCATTCTGTTCTTTGAAGGATATGGACAAGTCAAGGCCTTACTCCATTCCCCACATTCTTCTTCCCCAAATGATCTGGTATTCTCTGGGTTTTGAAAGTAATCTCACTCCAATGGTATTGTGTAGTATAAATTTGAAAATTACCTCCTACACTCCCAAGTTAATTTCCTAAAAAAAATAGTATTTAACCGTACAGATGAACCTAGTTACTCATTAAAAGCTCAGGTTCTTAAATGTTTGTGTAGTGGAATATCATTGGTGTCTATAGACAACACATGAGGACCGGTGTCATTAGACCATCAGAATCAGAGTTAATTTGTGGAGTGCAGGTAAATGTCAATTCACATTCTTATCTTTCATGAGAGGATCTGATCATGGTATACCAAGAATACCTTGAGTGCAGTCATTGGAATCACAGGGATAGTGTAGCATATACCTGCTGTGGGAAAGCATACACCAGTATTCATCTTTCTTTTCCACATGAAGAATTCATCATATACAACCCCCCAATTTGGACTCTCCTTATTCCTCTGTCCAAACTTGTAGCCTCACTCCAGAATTTACTCAACTAACATAAACACTTGCAGGTTTTATAAACTTTCTAGGTTCTGTGAGTTTGCTCTTTACCTGAGAAAAACATTTCCTCAGAAATCTTTGAGGAAGAAGATCATCTTTGTGTCATTCTCTAAATACACTCTTTTCCCTTGTTAATATTCCTGAAGATTATCTATAGTTAATGCTTAGTGTTTCTCCCACATTGAATATGAGAGAAAGTGCTGTATTTAGGGGTTTATGAAGAGTTTCATAACAGCATTTCCATTAAACTTTTCTTTTTATGAAGGAGTGAAATTTGGAAGTCATATTTAGACTAGTTCACATTCAGTTGAATATGTATCAGTGTCTTCAACCAGCATATCACTAAGTGTCTTTAAAGTTCCTGCTATGTCACTTTTGTAATTGGTGATATTAGATGATTACGTAGACAACCGTCTGTACATGTGAAGGTTGGGAATCACAGGCATAACCCACCCTTCTGATGAAACTGGTTACAGGCAGAATATAAAGTGGATGAGCAGGTAATTGTAGAAACATGAAATGTGCTGGTCTCTGGGCAAAAATCAGTCCATAGTTCCACAGGAAGTTACATAGAATTTCCATGTGACTCTGCAGCTCCAAACATGGGTGTAGAACCATTGAAAAAGGGAGAAGAAAAGTCTGTGCATGAATGTTCTTCACAGCATGGATCATTGTATCCAGAGTGTGGAAACAACTCACATATTAAACTTATGAATGGAAAAACAATACATGGCACAGGGATGTGGGCAAGGGGAAATAAAAATAGTGAAATGCACGGCCAGCCTCCACACTATAGTGAACTTCTTATCATGGAAGATTTCCAGTGAAATAACAGGTCAATCAGAATCCCAGTCATGTGGAGAACGCCACCTACACCTGCACCCTCATTGATGACAACTGGCTTATAATATTTTTATGAGGAATAGTCTTAAAAATCTTTGCATAAGTGTTTCAAGAGTCTAATTTGTTTTTCACTTTTTATATTACAGTTCCATGGAACAGAAAGATTGGTGGTATTTTTATCTCCAAAGGTATTTTACTAGTATTCATGTTTTAATTCCTTGGTGGTGTAGGAATATAGGAATGGTAGTCTGTGATATATATATATATATATATATATATATATATATATATATATTCTGATATACATATATATTCTGATATAATCTGATAGATTGTCTCCAAATGTGGTGTTGATTAGATAAACCCTGACTACTGTTTTATTTTCTCCTGTTAACATGCATATTTTGTTTAATTTTGAGGAAGTCCTGCTTGCCATGCTCTTCATCATCTCTTCTTTAATCTATATATTGGGGTAAACAGTACTCCCAGACTTATTTTAAACTCCCATCAGTACAGGTTACTCTACCATCCACACTCAAACCAATCACTGCTTCCTACTTTGAAATCAAGCAGGTTCCTGCCCCTCCCTGTCACACAAAACAATTGAGGATTGGATATGCTTCAAAAATCACATCTTAGGGCAATGTGCTATTACCTATGGGAGGCTAGCTCCCACCTTTTAAAGGGTTCCTATTAGGAGGAGAGAGGAATAAGAAAATATTAGATAGAAAGATAGTGAAGAGGAAAAAGACAGAAACACAGGATATTTTTGGGAGAACCTGGATCAAAACTCACCAGCCCCTTCTGCCTCTTCAAAAGGGACTTTTATAATGATGTCAAGGGGTAGGGCAAAAGACCTCCTCTTTGCTAGATCAAAGCACACCACACAGTCAAGTGTAGACCCTTCCAAATACCTGGTAACCATGCCTGTGGTCAAACCATCCCTTTATGTAGCCCTACTGGGTAAAGCAAGCTCAAATTCTTGGACCCTGAGTAAGTTCTTACTAGGAAACCTCTGTGGTTGTCTATTCCTCCTGCTTTTTAATACATTAAAGGACTCCTCAGACCCCTCAGATGGACTGTGCCTGCCTTAAGTCATCCTTCTTTACTAATCATCTTTACCCATCGTGGAGATACACTTTCCATCAAGCATACTCTGTCATCAATTAGCAGCTAGCAAGAAGAACTTTACCCGTCTCTGACTACCAGCCTTTGGCAGGGGGAAGTGCAGAGCTGAACTCAGCTCTGACTCAGGTCCCTACTAAGAGCTGCAAGTAGTTCGAATAACCACAGCAATCCCTATGGCTGCCACCCCCTGCTCCCCAGTAAAGGAGTAGAGGATGACCAAGATGGAATGTCCTTTTTGTATGGGTCTAAGATGTTTATAACAGACTTAGCTGTGCCAAGCCCTTTTTTAAATCAATAAACTCTTGATGCAAAGGCATCAAATAAATCAATAAATTCCTGATGCAACTGCATCAAACCTAAAGACTCCCTTAGATTCACCAAACCATGGTTCATTAATATTATGGGTGACTTTGCCATTCTGATAGGAGACACCCCCCTCCAGAAGTTCCCTTCTGAGAAGGAGAGACCTGAAGAGCTTCCAGTTTTTGAGAAAGAGAAATTACGAAGTTTTCCAAGCACTTTAAATTTAGTTCCTCCCTTGTCTAATCCCAAGACTTCTGTTCCTTAAACTGGGCTTCATGGCCAAGAGGGAACTGACCCTGATTGAATGACGTTGTAAAGCATTCTCATCTACTGGCACCTCTGGCAGAGCAGTGGGTTTTGTTTTGCCTATATCTACCTCAGGGAAAACTCCCTCCTGCACAGGACTTAGATCTAAGCTGTCCTGAATTAATGCCCACAGACTAAAAGCTTCCACTGGAATTTTTTCCAGCCCATGTTCCTCATGATATTTTTGCATTTCAACTCTAATTCTTCCCCAGGAGTCTGCATCCAGAGTCCCATAGTCAGAAAACCAAGGACATGGCTCCTCTACGAACTCCAGGAACCTCTGTACTTATAGTTGTTCTACCTGAACCCCCTAGTTTCCAAACTCTCTACAAGCGAGTATACAAACATCTGCCTACTGTTTCCCTGCCCTATGGCAGCTTTTCTCCTCAGACTGCTAAGCCCGCAGTGGCTGCTTGTTCCTGGACGCTGTTTTCAGGTCCGGCACTATGGAAATTCTACTCTTACCCTAAGTTTCTTCCTACACAATATTCCTATACCCAAACCCTACATTTTTTTCTTAATTTAATTGATAGAAATTAAGAGAGAGAGAGAGAGAGAGAGAGAGAGAGAGAGAGAGAGAGAGAGAAACCTAGACAGAGAGAGATACTTGCTGTGGCCTAACTTTTCTATGTTTTTGCTCCCAAAGAATAAAATACCACTGCCTTAACATTAATACAAAACCAGAAACGTCCAGCTGCTTCTGAAGTGCTTCCACCCCCATGTACTTCCTCTGCACCCAAGTCCCTAGTTCTGGTGCCAATCTGTGTGAGGCCAGCTCCCACCTTTTAAAAGGTTCCTGTGAGGAGGAGAGAGGGATAAGAAACTTTTAGATAGAAAGATAGTGAGGAGGAGAAAGACAGAAACACAGGATATTTTCAGGAGGACCTGGATCAAAACCACCAGCCCCTCTGCCTCTTCAAAAGGGATTTATATAACAATACCAAGGGGTGGGGCAAAAGACCTCCCCCTTTCTAGATCAATGCACACCACACAGCCAATTGTAGACCCTTCCAAATACCTGGTAACCATACCCATGGTCAGATCATCCCCTTATGCAGCCCTGCTGGGTAAAGTAAGCTCAGACTCTCAGACACTGCATAAGTTCTTAATAGGAAACCTCTGTGGGTCTCTACAATTACCTAAACATGTCTTTGTTGCTGAAATATTTTTGAACATTCCCTAATCTATAATGCATATTGCTGAACTGATAGTCTTTTATTTAAAACCAACATGATATTGATAAAATATTAACAATGCCTAGTGCAAAATAAGATATTAACAAATTCATTACTGCATTGTGTGTTTTAATGCATTTGAACAGGTCCATTAATGAAGCCACAAAGAGCTACAGGAAGCATGTTAAACTCCCGATATTCACCGAGGACATCCCAAGCTGTGCCAGTGTATGTGAATATAAAACCAAAAATGACATCCCAAGTTCATGACTAGGAGAGAGACAGGCAGTTTGTAGAGCAATGGAAGATGGGGACATAAAAAGAGTGTGGAGGGGAGAGAGAGTTTGAGATTTAGGTAGTATTTTGTTGAAAAGGTATATGTGTATGCCATGCATACATGTCTTTCATATGTGATATGTAGAAAGCAACATGAAGCAAGATTGATCCACATTAGCAACAGTGCTAAAAAAAAAAGAAATATTTTTTGGTTATATGACTGAAGATTGAGTCAGGTAGTTCCAACAACATATATTTCCAAGCTAAGTATTCCTACTGGAATTAAATTTTTTTCCAGTCCTTATTGCTTACATAGAGACTCACATGTTGTTTCTACTATTCCTTATTTTAAAATGTTTTTGTCTAATCATAAATAATTCTAATCATAGAAAATTATCATAAACAATTTTTAAGCAAAATATTGTCAAGAATTTTATTCACTCTCCATACTCACCTGCTTGATCATAATTGACCTCTATGAACCCGTCCCTTGCTCCTTCTCTTTGTCTCTCACTGTGTGTTCTCTCACGTGCTTTGAAGAACAGCTACATCACCATGTGAATCTCAAGACATAAGGACATCCTTTCATGGAACTTCAGTTGAGAATCCACCTGTAGACACTTAACATTGCTGTGTGAGTGTGTGTGTGTGTGTGTGTGTGTGTGTGAGAGAGAGAGAGAGAGAGAGAGAGAGAGAGAGAGAGAGAGAGAGAGAGAGAGAGAGAGAGAAAGAGAGAGAGAGGAGAGAGAGAGGAGAGAGAGCGAGAGCATGTGTGTAAATAGTCTTTAAAATAAGTCTTATGACTTCATACATACTAGAGAGTTGTTCTGTCATTGAGTTACACCCATGTCTATTAATATACTTGTTTGCTTTTCTGGTTTGTTTTTCTAATTTTTCTATTTTTGTTCCCATTCCACTACTGGATTGACTGAAGATCAGCAATTTAGCTATTATATAGAATGCTGAGCATTGAAACCTTTCCTACTATAAAAACAGGATGGAATCCAGCTGAAAGGATTGCCATCTTTCTGACTTTTATATAAAACACATTTAGAGTCAATATTCTAATGTGTCACTGTTGAAATTGAACTCGAGTAACCAAGGTGTGTCTGATGAAGATAGTTTAGATCATGCAACAGTTGATTCTGCATAGCAGGTCCCCATCATATACAACAGTCCTTAAGGAGAAGTGTTGTATAAAAGTAATTTCTAGCCTGTAATGTAAATCATGAGAACACTCTAGCTAGCTTTGCTGAACCAGATGTGTCTTCAGGGCAGAGCAGAACAGAGCAGAGCAGAGCAGAGCAGAAGAGAGTAGAACAAAATGACCAGTAGGGAAATGTTCTCTTGCCCCTGCTGGCTTGATTTCAGCCATTGCAAATGTTCAGTATTGTACATGAGAAATCTCCCCAATACCTTAAAACACCATTGCAAATGAGACCTAATTCTTTTAAAATAAAATTACCTACCAATTTCCATCCAAGATTCTGTTGCTCTTATATTTTATCCTGCAATATTTTATCCAGTACCCTTTTGCGTAGTGCAGGTGATTGGCTATAGATATGTTTCGGTTTTCTTCATGTGATAATGTGTTTATTTCCCTCTTATTCTTAAAGAGATATTCTCAGAACATAGAACATTCTTTTGACTTTTTGATTCTTAAATATCATCAATCATTTTTCTTTCTCCATGTTTTCCAGTCAGCAATGATCCTTCATACATATTTTTATCTACTTCTTTAAGGTTTTCTTTGATTTTCTATTTATAATTTGGCTTTTTGAGGTTTGATACTTCTTTGAATCATCTGTGTATTTTATTACACTTAAAATAAATCTAAAATTTTTTCTTTGTACAAATTAAGGAAAGTTTTATAGCTATTCTTACTTTAGGACTATTTTGCCTCCTAATTTGCACAGAAAAATTCTTAGAATTGAACATAGATCCCTCAGACTGTTTATATTTTTAAATACATAGATGCAGATGATTTCTAAAATTATCTTCCATAATTTTACACAAGCATACAAATCCATTGCCAACTCACCTACACTACTCCCAAGATATCCCAAAATCATTCTCTCTCTCTCTCTCCTATTGACATCAATTACACATGTAGAAAATAATAATAACTTTTTAAACTTAATCTTGTGTAGATAATAATTAACTGTGCTGTCCTCATGAGTCAATGCTACGGCTGGAAGAAAGCTTTTCACTGCATGCCTATATGATTTTAAATAATATGTTTTGAAATTCATGCCTTGTTAGTGATATCAATAATATTATTTTACCTGATCATTGTTTTTTAATTAGTTTTTTAATGTATAATTTCATTATTATTATACTTTATATTTCTATCTGAGGCTATAGTTATTTTTAACATTAAACATAACTCCTTTATATTATTAAGCATAATTATAAAAATTTATTATTCCTCATAGTTTCAACATGTGATCTATTATGATGTTGGTCTTCACTCTTAAGAATTATTTACATATCCCTGGTTCTTTATATGTCAAGTAATATTTTAACATACACAGCAAAATTATGTTATATTTTCATTTTTAATTCTCCAGTAAACCCTATTTTCAGAAATAGTTTCTTTATATAGACTCTGTCTCTTGCAATGTGTGTTTTATGAACAAAATCACCATCAGGAAGGAATGTACACATCCCTGCAATCATTATTTAGATCTTAATATGTTCCAAATGCTTTGAAAATGCAATATCTTCCAATGATGTGAATTAAAACATTATTAGCCCATCACACAATTTTTTTTGTAAAAAATACTTCACTGTTTTAAAATTATTGAGAAGAGTTTTCACATATTCACCAAAATATCAGAAGCTTTTCTTATTGTTAAAGATATTACTCCTCTCTCTCTCTCTCTCTCTCTCTCTCTCTCTCTCTCTCTCTCTCTCTCTCTCTCATATATATAGCCTATGGTTAGTAAGATGTTAAATCAGTGAGTGTAAGATGTCCTCTTTCATAAAATTCAATTAACCTGGCATGTTACAGTAAAGTTTGGCATCAATCTTCAGCACTGCACACACACTTATTTTCAAGTTAGTCAGTTATGCCTAGCAGTTAAAGGATAATAAATAAAATTGCCTTGAAAGAGGTGGCTTATGGAGTGGTTCCTTTTACCTTGCTTCAGTGATGTTGTTAAGGATAGGGAGAGGGTACTTGTGCTGTTTTTCTCCTTTAAAGGACAGTTTCCTAGAGTCTTCCTACAATCCTTATTGCAGATATATCTGATGTTATAGAAACCATGTGCATAAAACTATACCTATCTATTGATTGTCATATTCTATAAAGATATATTAGAATTCCACTATATCAGTGCTATCAACTCAGATTCCTATCAATTGCTTTCATTCTATTTCCTACACACTATCTTCCTAGATCTTTGGAGAAGATTCTAAACATGAGAGGCAGTAAAGAATTAATACTATGAGCACATTGTTTGTTCTTAAGAGTATTGAGAGATGGGGTTTCATTTCTAAAATCTTCTGGATCTATCACCTCAACAGATTTTTTTTTTAATTTAAGAAAACTTTTTATTCATTTACATACCAACCATAGATCCCCCACTCATTTCCTCCTCCCGTTCCTCTCCAGTCTTCCTCCCCACCGACCCAGCCCCCCACCCCCTCCTCCAAAATGGTAAAGGATGCCGTGGGGAGTCAGCAAAGCATGGTATATTTAGTTGAGGCAGGACCAATCCACTTCCCCTTGCATCTATGCTGAGCAAAGCATCCCACCATAGGTAGTGGGCTCCAAAAGGCAGCTCATGCACCAGGGATGGATCCTGATCCCACTGCCAGGGTCCCCTCAAACAGACCAAGCTACACAACTGTCTCCCTTATGCAGAGGGCATAGTCTGGTCCCATGCAGGTTCCACAGCTGTTGGTCTAAAGTTCATGAGTTCCTATGAGCTTGGTTCAGTTGTCTCTGTAGATTTCCCCATCATGGTCTTGAACCCCCTTACTCATAGAATCCCTCTTCCCTCTCTTCGACTGGACTCTTAGAGTTTGACCTGCTGCTTAGCTGTGGATCTCTGCATCTGCTTCCATCAGTTACTGGATGAAGACTCCATGATGACAGGGTGTTCACCAATCTGATTAGAGGGATAGGCCAGCTCAAGCACCTTCTTCACTATTGCTAGTAGTCTAGGCTGGGCTGGTCCTTGTGGATTCCTGGGAACTTCCCTAACCCCATAATGTCTCCCTCTATTAAGATATCTCTTTCATTGCTCTCCCACTCCATTCCTCTCCCAGCTCAACTATCATGTTCCCTCGTGTACTCATCCCCCATCCTCTACCCTCTACTGCTCCCCCTCCCAGTTTACTCATGGAGATCTCATGCGTCGTCCCTCTATGATCCTCCTTGTTACCTAGCTTCTCTGGAGCTGTGGGTTGTAGTCTGATTACCCTTTGCTTTATATCTAGTATCCACATATGAGTGAGTACATACCATGTTTGTCATTCTGAGTGGGTTACCTCACTCAGGATGATATTTTCTAGTTCCATCCATTTGCCTGCAAATTTTATGATGTCATTGTTTTTTACAGCTGAGTAATACTCCATTGTGTGTATGTACCACATATTCTTTATCCATTCTTCAGTTGAGGGGCATCTAAGTTGTTTCCAGGTTCTGGCTATTATGAATAATGCTGGTATGAACATAGTTGAGCAAGTGCCCTTGTGGTATGGTTGAGTCTGCCTTGGGTATATGCCCAAGAGTTATATCATTGGGTCTTGAAGTAGACTGATTCCCAATTTTCTGAGAAGCCACCATACTAATTTCCAAAAGACTGTACAAGTTTGCATTCCCACCAACAGTGGAGGAGTGTTCCCTTTGCTCTACATCCCCTCCAACATAAGCTGTCTTCAGTGTTTTTGATCTTAGCCATTCTGACAGGTGTAAGATGGTATCTCAGAGTTGTTTTGATTTGCATTTCCCTGATGACTAAGGATGTTGAGCAATTCTTTAAATGTCTTTTAGCCATTTTAGATTCTTCTGCTGAGAATTCTCTGTTTAGCTCTGTAGCCCATTTTTTAACTGGATTATTTGGTATTTTGATGTCTAGTTTCTTGAGTTCTTTATATATTTTGGAGATCAGCCCTCTGTCAGATATGGGGTTGGTGAAGATCTTTTCCCATTCTGTAGGCTGTCGTTTTGTCTTATTTATCGTGTCCTTTGCTTTACAGAAGCGTCTCAGTTTCAGGATGCCCCATTTATTAATTGTTGCTCTCAGTGTCTGTGCTACTGGTGTTATATTTAGCAAGTGGTCTCCTGTGCCAATGCTTTCAAGGCTACTTCCTAGTTTCTCTTCTGTTAGGTTCAGTGTAGCTGAATTTGTGACCTCAACAGATTTCTACACTGAATATCTTCTATTTGCAAAGTCTGACATGGAGAAAGTGCTCATCCATATTGGTATTTTGAAAAGAAAGAAAAGATGCAGCCAGTTCTTATCCTGACTTTCCTAGACCTGCACACATGCTGTGCATGAAAATAAAGATGTAACATGATGGAGGCAGAGCTGGGGTGGAAGGAAAGGCATCAGCTCTCTTTTTAACCCCCACCCCCAATAAGGAAAGAAAATTCAGAATGCTGAGTTCCAGCACCCATGGCTCCACAGTCTCCCTTTATCGTAAAAACCAGTTACCTGCTGTGTTTGAATACCCAGTACTTAAGTACTTAAATTGAAGATAAATATGTTAGACTTACAGTCTTCCAGTGTTATGGTATATAAAGGGAAGAAAATAAGATATTTATTCTATATTAGAGTTGTCATGATAGCCCATAGATTATAAGTGATGATTAGACTATAGCTAATCGTGTGCTTTTAAGTTATTTTATAGCATTTTCTCTGCACTTTTTATAGCCTTTATATGTAAAAACAACAGACTTGGAAACGGTGAATGATGTTATCAAGAAGTTACTACCTATGATAGGAAAGCCTGTAAGTTACTTTCAAGCTACTTTGACTTAAATTTGAGCTTTTTTGAGATCTACATATGTGCAAATGTGCATATAAAGATACACAGAAGACACTTGATCATGATAAATTTACAAATCATATTTTACAATCTCCTTTTAGAACTGAAGCATCTAAGATATAATGATAAATTAGAAAGACATTTTTCTTGAATATTTGTCTAAGGTTCATGTGAAATGAAACTCATAGCTCAATGGTTTTGAGCTATACTTTTAGTCTCCCTGGGCAATTTACATTTTCTATTGTAAAAAATAATTGAGATTTTTTGGTTATACACACATATCAAATTTAAAGACTGCCAGTCATAGAGGGAATGATGTTCTTTTTTATTTTTTGATTATATTGCACTTCATATTTGGTATCTAATTCCTTCTCCTCTCCCATTCCTTCTTCTTTCACTTCTGTGTGTGTGGAGGTGTAGATGTTGTGTTTGGATGTGTTCTTTTTTCTCTCTCTCTTAATATTTATGTGTATGTGTCTATTTCTGTCTTTGTTCTTCTTTCTCTCTGCATACATATCTGTGTTTAACTTTGTCTTTTTGTGTGTAAATATACTGTGTCTCTGTGTATTTATGTCTCTCTTTGTGTATATGTTTTTCTGTATGTGTATATGACCCTCTCTATCACCTCCTGTGAGTTTGTATGATTTCTCTGTGTTGTTCTCTCTGTCTCTGTCTCTCCCTGTGTCTATGCCTGTCTCTCCCTGGGTCTATGACTGTCTCTCTTTCTCTTATTCCCATGGTGTGTTGGGGTGGTGGTGGTAGTGGTGTGTTCATCTGCTTGAATGTATATGTCTGCTCGTTTAAATAATTAAGACTTCTGCAGAGCAATGCAACTGTTTTTAATCCAGAATCAACAACAAAGTACAATTAATGATAACTCCAGTTAAAGCATATTTTTACTTTATCCACTATAGTAGGGTGCTAAATATTTCAACAGAATACTCCATTAGAAAGTTGTTCCAAATGGATCCATAGCACTGTGTACAGTAATTGTGTTGTGGAGCTTGTTTTCAGCATCTGGCCTATTTTCTAGGTTAGACATATGTCCTTCCTCTCCACAGATTGGACATCTCTGAATGGAAGCCAAAAGTTGTTTTTACTCCTAGGCATCCTCAAAGCCTCTCTGTTGTCTATTTTTCCCAGCCTTACTCTTTCAAAGGATACTTTGCTCAAGAAATCATAGGCACTGAGGGTGTATGGCTTTCTGGGTACTAGGTTGTGTGGGCATTTCATGTCAAAGTTCAATATTCCACACACATGTGGACAAACAGATGTAACAGATCTTGGAATAACCTTTTTCTTGGTAACTGTTGATGGGTGAATGTAATTTTTATCCCATGGACATTCACATTCTATTGTGGATCAATAGAGCTAGGCTCCATCAGAAAGGCAAGGCAAGTACCCAAGGGTTTTCTCCTGAAATCATTGCAGGTGACTCAAACCTGTAGTCACAAGACACATCATTAATAGTGATCCTAAAAATTTTCCTGCTGGAGAGCTGGGAATGGCGAGGAAAGGTATTCTTAAAGAATCCACTGTGAAAGATTATCTGTGATGGTTGGTTCTTTTTACCCTCCCCTCCAGAGTGCTCAAGATTACCAACTGTGGTTCTGTCGTAGCCTCCAAGAAGCCCCAAGCCTACTCCAAGGTAAGTAACAGGGAAAACTAAAGGGGGCTGACCAAGGCAATGTTTTCACCCTGAATTCTCAATGTTTTCTTCATTCATTCTTAAAGTTAAATCAACATTAAAAGAAAATAACTTAAACATTATTTCATTCATTTAATTCACAATTACCAACTATTTAATAGAACCTAGTCACATGATACTATCTCTTTATGCAACAGTCTATGGTCTGGTGAAAAATAAAAAAAAAACCTGGAATTTTCCTGTGCATTTCCACCTGAGAAACAGAATTTTCCTAAAAAGATAAACAAAACAAGACTTTGGATTTCTTGATTCTAAATAAAAAAATTTTAATTTTCATTCATTGAAGATTAAAGACAATGCTAGGAGCTAGAGACATGTCTCAGTGATTAAGAGCACTTATTAACTTGTTGTTCTTGCAAAAGGGCTGGTTTTGATCCACAACCATCCCAAACTCGAGTTTCAGGGGATGTGATTCCCTCTTCTGACCTGCTCAGGCACCAGGTGCAACATGGTGCACAGATATACATGTGAGAAAAAAACACTTACATACATAAATAAGTCTAAAACTAAATTTAAAAACTTTAAAGAATATTCAGTTTACTCCAAACTATGTAGCTTCTGTTTTGGCATGAAAATGTGAAATCTAGCCATTTCTCTGAATCCATGTAAATATAGTCAGTTCACATCTCTCTATGATCTCATTGAATGACAGATATTCTGTTCAGACTTTGAGAGCCTTCCTGACTGAATCACCTGCTATTCCTTATGTTGCATTTTTCTGAAATTTTTCCATAAGATTATTGACACGTAGGTAATAGTAATAGAAGAATTATCTGAAGCATTTGGATAAGAATTAAAAATCTGAGATTACTAAGTCTACTCCTGAGGCTGACCTTCAAAAGATACTGAAAAAGTGATGTTCTAAGACATGTAGTATCCCTTAGACAAGTAACAGTGAGGATGTCTGCTGGAGATGAGAGAACATTGCCTTGTTGTTCAAACCTTTCTCATGTACCCTGAGAACAATCTGTGGGGACATTCTTGGTTACTCAAAGTACAGAAATCAGACTAATTTTTATAAATACTTATTTTCCGGGTTTTAGTACACTGGGCAATATCAGGGGAATAACTCACCCACATCTTTGATTTTTTTTTCTTTATGGCACAGGGTATTGATGTGGAGCCCAGGCAGGTAAGGAACTCCTGACCCTCACTGTCACCATCACATGAGTGCTGGGAATACAGACATGTGCCAAAAATGTCTGATCCTTTTGCTTTTTATAAAGTGGATACAATTACAGTTCTCAGTCAATGATAAGACAAATGTGGGGGGCTTATTACAAAATAAATTACTGAAAGGTGTCAACTTGGTAATATTTTAATTCTAAGGTTTGGAAGAGCTTTGCACATCATGGATGCTTCAGAAATCCCAAGAACTTAGCAGTCTTGTTGATTTCTCAGCATTCATTTTGAATGTGTATTTCAACCCACAGGCCATACTCAAGTAAGTATACTCATGCCTAGATTGTTCCATATTGATCCCCTGGAAGCTTCTAGAGTCTACTAATTTAAATGTTACTGTAACTCTTGATCTGATTGTAGCACTGACACTGTATCTGTGTCAGAAGAAAAGGCAAAGCAAGAGCTTAATTATGTTGATGATTCATCAGAAATGGACAAGGGCAAGATTTCATCCTTCCCAGAAAACCATATCCACATCCCAGCACAGACTCTTTAAGGTTCCTTTAGAGAAGAAAAATGTAAAACATGGGAGAGCAAAGAAAGCATCTCTACATTAGTTCCAATTTTGTAGATGTAGTTCTAGCCCACAGTCGCTGTCAGAACACATTCCAAGAATGGAGTCGTGAGAGGAAAATTCTGAGTGCTTGTGAGAAAACTCCATGAAACCAAGACAAAGGTCTTGTGACTTCAGTTTCATCAAAAACACGGAAATGTTCTTGGCATGTGATTTTGTGCTCTTCCCAGGTGTAGCAGATAGGAGTGAGTTCACTTCAGCTGCTGCTACTCTTCAGCCTCTATGGAAAGTATTTTTGCCACATGCAGCTTGTCCTTCTGATTGTGCACTTTGCTCAGGAGACTCTTCTTCACCCTCAGATATCAATTGTCTGATGCTCTCAGTAAAGTTGGCTACTTCATGAGACTTTAGTCCACCTCATGTTAAGGCCCCATATCCCAGGTTTGTGCCCTCTCGAGTGGTAAACAACTGCTGTGTGTCCAGGAGGCTTCTGTGTTTTCAAGGCAAAAACCAGCAGGCCTTAAAACTGTCACAGGGAGCACAGCAGAAGTCCCCCTACACAGTGCGCTGATAGGTCTATGTTCTTCAAACAAAGTGACAAGTTGAAAGTTTTCTGTTTTTAGAGTTCTTGGCTTACACATCCTTACCTCATCAGAGTGGTCCAGGGAGGCTCCTGACGCTCCAGGGTGTACAGTCTACTTGGTCGAGAAGCACAAGGAGAAATCCAATATAACAGTGCATGCTAAAGCACATTGGCAGGTATGCTCACATTCATTACCCTCAGTTTCAACTCATATTCATATTTTCTTCTCATAGAGCATGAGCATCCCTACGACATCATAATGAGAAACATTCAAAGTACCGTCAGTCGACGACGGAAGTCAAGAAAGTGCACAGCTTTTCCTGCCCTGCCTGGGCTGTATGTGGAACAACCAGATCTACAGGGGCGATTCATCCTAAAGCCCAGAGACCCAGCAAGAAGCCAGAAGCAGAGCAGTGAGTCCCTGACCTTCCTTCAAGTGGCCTTTCTCAATTCCAGTTTCTGTTCTGCGTATAATATCAATGCATAGTGTCATTTCTTGTTTGGAAAGGGGCACTGTAAGGAACAAAATCAAAAACCAAACAACATGCCCCAGGCCAGACTTGAGAGAATTCTAAGTGCTGCAAGACTCAGCTTGTCCGTAGGGAGAACATTTCATTCTTCCAGGCAGATTGTCACCATAAGTATGCCAAGATACTGCCTACACATAACCATGTGTGCATACACCTTTGGTCCCATTAGAATATGATTTCTAAGACCTGGATCCCCATATGTTCCGCATCATGTGGTTTCATGATCAGAGCAAAAAATGTCCTAATCACTACACTTAGACAAACCTGTAATGAAAGTTATACAGAAAAGTTGTATGTATGGAAGGGGAGAGCATCTGTTCTGGACTTGGGTAGAAATGGCCTTAGGATTGGAGCCCAGTCTCTAATCTCATTTCAGTTCAATAAACAACTGTGTTTTATGTGTGTCTTTGGATCTGAGTGGACCTAACATTTGTATACTGGGGCCTTTGAATTTATTTAAATATTTTTCAAATTATACTATACTTTCATTATTTTCCCCTTTCCTCTCCTTTCTCCAAAACCTCCCATGAACCACTTTGATTGCTTTCAAATTTTTGTCTTTTAAAAAATTATTACATATATACATGTATAAGTACGTGTGCACACGAACATACACACACACACATATGCTCACTCACTCACTCACTCACTCACTCACTCACTCACTCACACATCTTACTCAATCTGAATGATATTACTTGTGTTTTAAGGCCTGACTGTTTGGTATTGGAAAGCCAACCAGTATATTGTATGCTGAGAAAGACTGTATATTTTGTGTTTTGTTCTGGGACTCCTTTGTTTACTGTTAATGTGTTTGTAGTAACTTTTTTAAGATTTCACTATGGTCCAGTATTCTAAAAGCAATCTCAGAAGGGAAGAAGAAACTTTGATGTCAGCTTTGAACTAACACAGTGGGGCGTGGGCCCAGAGTCTGCCTGACAAACGTAGTCATGGACACTTTCTCAGGAGGGCATCTGCTGCTGATGAAAGAAATTTGACAGTGGCTCTTCAAAAAGCTCAGCAAGAAACCCAAGGATGGGACACTATGACACTGGAGGACAAGAACACGGCTTGATCTGAATACCAGTGAGGGATGCTGGGAAAAAGGAAATGACCACTGAGGCCTCTGATGGGACATAACTCAGGAAGCTTGTTCAACTGGCTATCAAGTACCTCATGATGTAATGTGGGGGCTAGACAGCATTGTGTTGTGAGAATTCCCACCGAAGAACACTCAGATCAAGTCTCTAAGTCTAACAACAGTATAGAGTGTAGAGAAGAAGAACACACACACACACACACACACACACACACACACACACAGGACAGGATGAGTAACCAACTTAAGAACATGGGGAATTTTATATCAGAAATGATAACCTCTTTGTAGGCATTGCAACAGGTACATTATAAACTGGGAATCTGCAATAAAGGTTACATAAATGAAACTACTCCGTGTAATGATCTCATCTCCTCTTTAGATATAGAGGAGCCAACAGTTAAGAGAAGACAGCCTTTCATATCCTGGTTGTTCCACAAGGACTCTGTGCCCCATGAGGACCAAGTGTGCACAGCCCCGCCAGTTGTGAAGACAGGAAAAATCTTTGGAAAAGATCTGACTGCCATTTGTGAGGATGGCAATCTACCCACAGCAATTCTGGTAGGTCTCATATGGTTCTTCTTTGGCTGTCCTGAGGACAAAATTCTGCTTCTTCTAAATACCTCCCCGCTTCAGTTCTATCATCAAGTGGAGAAGCAAGTGTGCATCAAATCGTTGGCTTAAGAATAGGAAGGTAAGAGAGGGCTATTCGCCACAACCGTGTATTGGAAAAGTTGGATTAAATCACTTTACTGTAGTGGAAAATCTGATTACAAATAAACAATGCCTGAGGTCTCAGGGTTAACGTTAGGGTGGGATAGGTACAACAGGAGATAGAAGCACCAAAACCAGCTCAGGTCCTCTTCATCCATGCCAGCTCTGGCATTGCACCTGCGCACACCATTAGCCTGGTTCTCAAGAAGGAAACCCTGCTCTGTGCTGCCAGTGGAGTGACAGGTGTTTCTCTTTCTTCTCTCAGGACATACTATCCTTTATTAGTGTAAGGGGGCCAATCACTGAAGGTATCTTCAGCACACCTGGCAAAATAAGAGCATTCCTATCCCTAAAAGAAAGGCTGGATTCCGGGACAGAAGTGAACTTGAACAACGAAAGTGTCCCTGTTGTGGCATCTATCTTAAAGGTAGGGAGAGTCCTCGAATCCTCTACACTCAGGATTCCTCCCAATCTGTGTGAGTAGTTTCCTGCATCATGTGTACTCTTGAAGGACAGTAGACAGGACTGATAGAAATCTGATAAGCCAAAGGTTCCTCTGATGCTCACAACATAAGGGTTCAAGCATAAACCTGTCACAGTGAAGGGTAATGTGACTAAGTATCTTTTATTTGATTCCTCTGTGTTCCTCATGCAAAACAGGTTTCAAAATAATAATAGGGTATGGAGGGTCATTTTATACAGGCACATGAGTGTCACCTTGTGTACATGCCTAGTCAGATGTGTTTTGTTACCAGTTTCCATCATTCTCTGTCACTCTAAGTTTTTTTCTGAGAGGTAAATTTTTCTTCCTTAGTAGAGCATGTATCTCCTCCACATATACTTTGGCTACACATAGCCAGTAAGATCCCATGATTTTCCTGTCTCCCTCTCATGCAATGTTGAGATCCAAATGCAGGTTCTCATGGCTTTGAAGCTGGCATTCTTCATCATTGAGCCATCTCTTCAGCCCCCTAAAATGATACTTTTATGTTACTATTAAAATTCAACTTAAATTACATCATTTCACTCCTTCCCTTTCCTTGCTCTAAGTCCTCTTGTTTCCCATCAACTTCCCACTTCCTCTCAAATACAGGGTCCATTTTCTTTAATTTTTATTATTACATACATATATACATATACATCCGTAAAAATATTAAAACAACCTGATGAGTCCACTTATGGTTAGCAGTATATGCACTATTTCTTAGCCACCAATTGGTATTGGATTACCAATTAGGGGGTTCATCTTTGAGGAAGACTAATTTCTCCACTCTCAGTAGTATTTATGTGTCTGTAGTTCTATGTCTAGAAGTCTGACTTCATGAGATTTTGCCATCCCAAGTTAGTGCTACTGAGGATGATATTTTTGTTCAGGAATATTGTTTAAGCAACCATATTGTTGCTCAGTTTTGAGATATTTATTTGACAGTCACTATACAAAGACACACATTCCATTTCCTCTGCCACTTAGAGGATGTTATGTTGTTGTTTTGCTCTTTTTAGGGGGAGGGGGCACTCAGTTCTCAAATAAACCGCACACGAGGCTTATTCTTAATTATAAATGCCCAGCCTTAGCTTGGCTTATTTCTTGCCAGCTTTTCTTATCTTTAAATTATCCCATCTACCTTTTCCCCTCTGGGCTTTTTCTTTTCTTACTTCTGTATATGTTACTTTCATTCTTACTCTGTGGCTGGCTTTGTAGCTGGGTGGCTAGGCCTTGGAGACCTCATCCTTCTCTGGCTCCTTGATCTCCTCCTTCCCAGATTTCTCCTTCTATGTATTCTTTCTGAGTGCCAGCCCCACCTATTTCTTTCTCCTGTCTCACTCCTGGCCGTTCAGCTCCTTATTAGACCATCAGGTGTTTTAGACAGCACAGTAACAGTTTCACAGAGTTAAACAAATGCAACATAAACAAAAATAACACACCTTAAAATAATATTCTACAATAATGTTACTACAAGCCTTTTCTCTTGGAGAACACAGCACATGAAAGAAGGTCCAGGCTCACCCAGTCTTTGCTTATGAGCACATGCATCCATGCAGTTAGATCACTTGTTTCAGAACCATTAGAGTGAGAAGCAAAAAGTCCTTGATCATGAAGAAATTACCATAATGCATATGTCTGTCATTTGAACGTAAGAGTTGAGATGAGGTATTGATCTCTAAAGTGTGTGCTAGTGTGCTCTACCCAAAATCTGCTCTTAGGTTTCTAGTTTTGATGGACAAAACTTAGTGGGTCTACATGTCAGACTAGGTTCCAACTAGGGGATAGGTTGGGAACTAAGAATGAAGTTGGAACTAAGCTGAATTTTACAGTTGAAAGCATTTTGAGTAATTTCTGTGATATATATTTTTCACAAAATATTTTTTCTATTATGTCAGGAGTTTCTAAGAAATATACCAGGAAGTGTGCTGACATCTAGACTGTATGATGAATGGCTTGGTGTCCTCGACACAGTGTATGAAGAGAAGAAAGTAGCTGCAGTGCAGAGGTAATGATTCACTAATTTCTTGAGCAACACCAACAAAAAGAGGACTAATGTTTGCTTAGACACATTAGATCATATACCACAGAATCATTTACTAAACATGTTGACTGACAACAAAAGGTTTCAATTGTTCACAACAGAGAAGACATTGTGAAAGGAGAAGTATGACTTGGCGAGTCACAGTGGCCCATGCTTTTAATCTTAGCATTTACATAGTGTGTGTGTGTGTGTGTGTGTGTGTGTGTGTGTGTACATATCAATTAAATTTGTTCTTTTTTTCTGACTTTGGGGAGATATTGCAAGCATAATTTATAGGACACATTCCTCCTTCCATTTTATTCTCAGGGGACCATGAATAAGATATAATTACTCTGTTCCCTTTCTTCATATTTATAATTTCATGAGTAAAATTTATTGTTTTTAAATAACTTGTCTCTGTGTTCAGTCTTTTAGAGCAACTACCCCAACCGAATATCATTCTTTTGAAACCACTTTTCGGAATATTATATAAAATTGAGAGAAACTCTGAATTCAATCACATGACATCTTCTAATTTAGCCATTTGCATAGCCCTGTGTATTCTATGCCTGCCTAGCTCTGGCAACTCAAGATTGGCAGATATCACCAAAAAGGTAATGAGACATATATTTTATGCCTAGAGTAAACACGTCTTCACAATGAGACAGGAACACAGGATTATTCCTAGTCTGGGGTTTTGATTTTTTGTTTGTTTTGTTTTTTAAATGAGTGTACCCTTGATTTTCATTCATCTGGAGAGGAAGAATCATTTGTGGATTTTGAGTAAGTAAAATTTAAATGGCTATTTGAGCTCAGTGACTCAGTCCTTTGTCAATTGCAATTTAGAATGTTGTTAGACTAACCCACTGAGAGCTAGTATTGTGAAATGATAAGAAAACGCGAGTGCTGGGTTAGAAAATCAAGACTGAACCCTTGATGTCATCACTGAGGAATGTGTGAATTTCTACTTGTTTTCAAGGTGGTTTCCCAACTAAACAAAGACAATATGGATTGTTTTATCAGATATGTTGTTCTGAGACATGGTTAGTGTGATCAAATATATCCTTGGCCTCTTCTTGCTGATTATGGTTGGATTAGAGACACTTTTCTATGGCATGCACATTTCAAATATGATCACAAAATACCAGAATTTATTTAGTATAAAGACCAAATGGTTATTTGGACTCTCAGTATTTGAGTTTCTGATTAACTATTGACTGAGCAATTGCGCTTGGGCCTCTAAGAAGCATGTCACAGGAAGGCCTGACTCAGGACATTTTTTCCTTATATTGTGTAGAATCAACGAACAGAAGAGAAAGAGTTCCAAACAACCTGTCATTGCATATCCACAATTACCCAATTCACTGCAAATAGACCTTACATCAAATATTTTCCAATATAATTGTAGGGGAAGGGGGCTGGCTAAAGAAACCCACCCTGACCCTGGAGCCCAGAACTAGGAGGGAAAGATGGCTCAGATCAGGGCAGAAAGAAACACACTTAGGCTCAGATTAGAGTCATCTCTGCTCCTGGACAACTGACCTGTGAAACTAACCAATCACAGAGCAGGAAAGTAGCATCCTGGCCCTGGATCCCAGGACCAGGGAAAGAAATACAGCCTGGGTTTGGGACCTGAGCCAGAGAGATATCTGAACACCTTATCCCCAAATCCAGAACTAAGGAAACATGCCCTAACTCTGAAACCAGTACCAAAGAAACACTCTTGGTCCCTAGACTCAGAGTCAGTGAAAGAAATGTGCGCTGGCCTTGGAATTAGTGTCAAAAAGCTAAGAAAGCCCAGTGAAGGAAACACAGGCTCAAATCAGAGCCATCTCTGTTCCTAGCCAACTGACTTGTGGAACCAACCAATCACAGACAGGAAAGTAGCACCCTGGCCCTGGGCTCCTGAGCAGCTCAAGGTGTCTGGGACATCTCCTGGACAGAGCTGTTCTGTGCAGCTGGAGGTGTCCAGGATACCGAACCCTCCAGGACTGAGCTGTCTCTTTGCAGCTCCAGCCATCAGCTGTCCTAGCAGCCCCAAGCAAACCCCCAGAATTGCAACAAAGTTACTTATAATTTGGTGCTGAAACCCAGGGCCAAGCCCACAGAGTTACAAAGTTACGTATAATAATGAACCTGTTTGTCAAGCCGTTAACATTGCCTCTGCACTGAGCAACCAGAGACACATGAATGCTGTTGCTCAGTTGGCTTTGCCTGTCTCTTCATTTTTAGTCACCCAGTAGGAACTTTCAATAGGATGGAGCCTACATTGAGGGTTAGTCTTCCCTCCTTAACTGTACCTTTCTGTAAGCATCCTTGTCTGTTCCAAATGGAACAAAAGTTATTCAAGTTAACAGTATACAGTAGCCATCACAGTGGGAGCACTAGAAACCATCCTCTTCTATAGTATTGCACTGTGATGATCACATTTTATCATCTGATCTCAAAAATCTTCTTTCATATTTCTAACAGAACCCCCCCCCCCCATATTTTGTAGAAGCTGACTTTTTCTCTGAATTTTGAACTACATACTTTTAGCCTCAAGGCTCATATATCAAATGTGATTTACAACCATGCAAAATGACAGAGACCCTTTGTGTTTGCCTTGTTTTATCACAGGTTTCTCTTATCAAATTCCTTATTGAGAACTATCCAAAAATATTTGGAGAAGAGCTCATTTATGAGAGCTAATTATAGAGCTCATTGCTTTGCTCTGGTGGGGAGAAGGCTTACAATTCCCTGAACACTCCAACCGACAGTGTTGAGACAGAGGAGAAGGAACAAGAAGACTACCCCTGTCCCAGTGAGAGGACAAGCCCCACAGGCAATGATGTAGTGCCCAGAAGTCCAACTGCTTCTCTCCTCAGTGAGGGAATTATAGGTAAGTATAGATGATCTATAACTTTATCCTATGAGTTAGACACATTTAGCCCTGAAAACATCATTTACAATAAACAGCTATGTAGCTGGAAGCTTCTCCAGTCCTGCCTGGCCCAACAGTCAGGATGAATCTCTCTCACTCATGTCCCACAGCCTCTTGGTTCCAAGTAAACACACAGAGACTTATATTATTTACAAACTACATGGCCTAATGGCTCAGGCTTCTCCCTAGCTAGCTCTTACAACTCAACTCAGCCTATTTGTATTAATCTATATGCATTGGCGTGTGCCTTTGTGGCTTACTGTTACTTTCACATCTTGCTTCTCCTGGTGGTGGCTCACAGCGTCTGCCCCACTCTCCTTTTCTTCTCCTCTCTCTCCAGTTCAAATGTCCTGCTTACCTTATTCTGCCTCACCATTGCCCAAACAGCTTTATTTATCAACCAATCAGAGCAACACATATTCACAGCATATAGAAAGACATCCCACAGCACAGTGATTGGGACTGTACTAAAACCATTTGGAATTGAAACTTCACCTGTACATTATAGGTGTTTTTCTGTTTTCACTGCCTGTGAATTGTAATTCCTTCTTCACAGTGGTCCTGAATTTATGTAAGAAGTAAATTCTAGAAGTGCCACGTATACAATTAGTTAAGAATATATGGAGAAATGTCACTTACCTTGATATCTTGACTCCTGACTGATTTTTATAATACTCAGAATAGCCACTCAATTTGACAGTCAGGGTTTCTCTCTTTAATAGACCTGACTATCTTGGAACAAGCTTTGTAGAGCAGGGTGGTCACAAACTCACAGAGATCCTCTTGGCTCTACCTCCTGAGAACTGGGATTAAAGGTGTGCACCACCATGTATGTTCTTTTGGAAGTCTTCATATAGCATATATACCCATAGGGGAGAATTATGCTATGATCTCAGATTTGGTCTCATAGTTCAAGGGAGAAAAGCTAAAGACTGTCAGAGAAATACAGTCAGGCAAGCTATGTGATGAAGTGCAGATACTGCTCTTACATTATAGTTGCTCTGTTACAAGCCACAGGAATGTAGTAGGAATTCAGCCGAATATGGAAAAGCTAATACCTGGAAGAAGCTAAGGGCCTTTTGAGAGCATTAAGCCAAATCTCAAGGAGTATTTGGTGTTATTCAGCTTTTAATATATCGTCTGTCTTCTATTAATTTCATATGCACTTATAACTTCCCAAGAACTTTTAACAGTGTATTTTTCCTAAAATTCTTCTCAAACATCCTAGACTATAATGGCAAATGGTCTCCTGAATTAAGGTAAACACCCTTCTGGAGATACTGCCTTGGAGACAGGCTAGGTGCATAGCTTTATTTCTTGTGCAAATGAAGCTCAGAACCTCCTTCCTCTCACAAGCCAAGTGACTCAGGACAAAGAGGTTTTTTTTGTTGTTGTTTTTGGTTTTTTGTTTTGTTTTGTTTTTCATACCAGGTGGAGGGAAGCAATTGAGGCAAGATTCTTAGCAGAGTGGCATGGCCCAAGGAGAAAGCAACAAGGCAGAGTTTTTGCAGATTGTAGGTGGATTGAGTCAGGTCCTGAGAGCAGGAGAGGAAGCGAGGAAGATGGACAGAGGAAATAACAGAGATGAAGATGAGGTTGAGATGGAAAGAGCTTAGTATGAACTAGGACAATGATAGGACAGGAAGAGAAGGGACAGTGAGGAGCTAAGTATATGAAGAGAAAAGAAACTATGTAGAGAGAGAACTGACTCACAAAAATAAAGCATATGAACTAAAGAGTTCATGTGCATAGATTTTTATCTAATATTGTCAAAGATTAGATTATCAGCTGGTTGTAGATTCTTCCTGGACCCTGGGAGAGGGCTATTGAGGGGCTGTATCCCCCCCATAGTTTCAAATACTGCCCATGGCTGTTCAGTCAAGAATTCATACAGGAGGACTCAGATTGTATACTACATCACTGCTTGATTCTAATATCTATTTGCATAGCTTTCAAGACAAACATGAGCCATATACTGCTAGATATCATGCCCCTCAGGATGCAGTCTCATTATCATAAATGTTATATTATTGGTTCTTGTCTGTGTATTATGGTGATGCAGAAGGTATGTAAGCTATAAGATGAAAAGGCATGGAAGGGTTAAGTGAATCCAATTATAACATACAGTGATTTCTCTTCTTTTTTAGATTCTGAGGAACATGTCAAAATGTCTTTAATAAATTTGATGATTACATGGGGCTCTGATACCAGCCAAGACAACATGTGCTTAATTCCTCCAGCGCCAAATGAGGAACCCCCCACTGGAAATTCTGATAACTCACCAGCACCAAACAAGGAACTCCTTGTTGTAAATTCTGACACCCCATCACCACCAAGTGAGGAACAACTAGTTGTAAATTCTGACACCCCATCACCACCCATCAAGAGACACCTCTTCGGGATGTCTCTCCTGAGTGTGTGTGAGGATGGCCATCTGCCTACTCCAGTACTGGTGAGTTTCACTCTGGTGTCTACAGCTCTCTTGTTCAACATAATTTCCAGAAACCTGTTTTCAGTGAATTGTGAGACTAATGAATGTCTAGATAACCTGTCCATGAGAGTGAGATCCTTTTAAAATACTGCCTCAAAGAAATTAATCATGCTGAAGTTAGAGCCATGTAATTCAAGAAGACTGAAAAAAAAAAAACATAACAAAAACCTACAGTGTTTCCATGTCTTCAACTCTTTTCCACAAAGACCCAAACCCACCAGCTTATTGGAGGAAATAGGTCTATGGGTGAGACCCTCTGAGTCCCCAAACCCCAACTCTTCCAGCTTCTTTCATGACTCCATATTACTCTGGGGTCTTCCTTAGTATCATTGCCACTGAGATTATTCTATTTTATAATTCAAAATATCTAGAGTGCTTTCTTTGTATTATAAAGGAATTATATATAAGCATTGTTCTGTGCTATGTATTAACCCTTTCATTCTAGTAGAATGTATTTACAAGCCACCCAATATGACATGAGCTATTTTAAGCATTACTAAATTGCCATTGAAAATACACATTAAGTGTGCAGCATCCGTTTTAGCACTATACTCAGTTTCAGGAATTTATGCTGCATATGAACAAGCTTGTCGTGTCAAAGACACGATAATTACTGTCCACACCTTGTGTATTTTACAAAATTTTTCTGGTAACCATGATTATGATCATCCCAAATCTGATAACAGAGAAAATATTCAGTAAAGGTTATGTATGGTAGTCATTTTTACATACTGAAAACATGGAAGACGAATTGATATTCCCTTGGGTCCTTGACTGTGACAGCACCTTATGACATTGATAGTTGAAAAGAAAAGTCACAGGCAAAGGAAATGAAATTCTCTGTCAAAGGAAGTATAATTAGATAAAGCTTTCTTAAAAACACAGATTTTAAGACTCATAACAGGGCCCAGGACAGACAGGAAGTAATAATAACAGCTGGGACACGGGAAGGGAAATATACCAATAGTAAGTGAGACTGGCAGGTGTGGGAAAGATGTTCATAGAAGAGAAAGCAAGAGTAAGAGGGGACCATTCACCAAAATGCTTGGGGAACAGACGTGTGAGTCAATGCCAAGGAATAACTGATTCCAACAAATTCCAGTGTTTCAAATTAGGAAAAAGTAATTAGGGGAGAAGATATATCTCGAAGCTATAAAAAGAAACAAAAATGAAAGAAAAAATTCAAAATCTTCATTTCTTCCAGGTGTAGCTCTGCACCCGTGCCTGCCCTTGCTCTGGTTCTCAGTAAGAGACACACTGGTGCTTCAAAAGCGTGGATCTATAATAACAGAAGCTTTTCTTTACCTCACACAGGACATGCTCTCTATTATTGAGAAAAAGGGACTACATACGGAGAAGATCTTCAGAACAATAGCCAACAAATCCTTCCAAACCCTTAAAGAAAAGCTTGATGATGGGGAGGAAGTCAACTTGACTGAGGAATCTGTCCTGGTTGTTGCATCTGTCTTAAAGGTAAAGAAAGTTTAGTATCCTCCACATTCAGCATCCCTCTAGAGATGCTTAAGTACTTTCCTTCCATGAGATAAACCGATGATGATAGTTTCCTTCACACGATGACCTCAGGATAAGAGGCCTGGTAGATAAAAGTCTGACAAGCTAAAGGATTTATCACAAAGACACAGTTGAAGCATCTTCTGTTAGAAGACAACTTCCCCATATGTTAGGTGTGCTTTGGTTTGCCATTGCAAAGGACTCCACTGATTTCACCTCTGACCACACCCTGTGAGGAAATAACAAAACAAGTAGTAATAGTGGAAAAAGTGTGATTTACAAATATGTATATCCTTCAACTACAACACAATGGCTAGTCCACCAATGACCTGTAATAGGTTCACAGAGAGTTGGATGTTGCCAAGTACAGACAGGAAATTGTTTCCATCGCTACCAAAAAATAAATAAGTACTTTCACAGTTACCAGATATTGCTATCCTAATCCCATGTCAGAGAATCAAGAAGTAGCCTAACCTACTCATGAAGAGTCTACCACATTGAACTTGCCATGAAGCTGCTGCTTACAATTTAAAGAGTGGAAATTTTGCACAGTTAAGGGAGTGAATGTGAAACTGAGACATTCTCATATGGGACACAGGGGTCAGGTGAGAAAGTTCAGCCCAGTCCAAGTGTGCCTGTAAGCAGAGCTCTACATGCACATTAGAACTTTCCTTACCATGAATCTGAATCAAAAGCTCTGATTCATCAAATTGTAGCCTCAGGATGAGGTGTTTACTGACCCTGCCCATTTATGGGTGCTTATATCCAGGAAGAGCACTTTTAACAGAGGGTAGGTTTATTTCATTGCCACCACATCCAGACTCTGCTCCTTTGACTCCAGTCAGGGGTAAGAAAACCCAGGCTCCTGCTTCTGGGTTCCACAGTTGAGCTGAGATTCTGAGTAGATGACATGTTGGGAATCCCTTAAGGAAGTGGGGTCTAATCCAGTGGTTCTCAACCCTTCTAATTCTCTGACCCTTTAATACAGTTCCTTGTGTTGTGGTAACCCTTAACCATAAAATTATTTTGTTGCTACTTTATATCTGTAATTTTCTACTGGCATGAATTGTAACTTAAATGTCTGATATGCAAATTCCAAAGGGGTCAGGACCCAAAGGCCATGAACCACTGTTCTAAACTGATACTTTTCAACAAAACTGTTTCTCAATAATTTCTCCAATGTATATTGACCATTATGATTCTTATTTTTCTTTTTTAAAAAATATAAGGAATTTGTTTGATGTATACAAGGAAGCTTGCTTTGTTCTGACCTATATGAAAAATGGCTTGAAGTCCCTGATAAAGGATTTCTGAATCAAAATATTGCTGCTATCCAGAGGTAACAATATATTAATCACTTGGGGAACAACACAAAAAAGAAGCGATATGTTCTTAGAAGTGTGTTAGCTTGTATTTACATGATTATCCACTGAAAGGATGTCCCATGCCAAGAGGTTTCTTTTGCTCACACATGTAGAGTCACTTTATAAACAGATGCATTTTTCAGTCATGTGTGTTGCCTCATGCCTGTAACTTCACCATCTGGGAGGCTGCAACATTATAATTGTCATGGTTTGGCAGACAGCCTTGGCTAGATAGTTATGTCCAGGCCAGTCCAGAATACAGTTTTGAGTTCCTGCATGAGACAAAAGTGTGTGTGTGTGTGTGTGTGTGTGTGTGTGTGTGTGTGTGTGTGTGTGTGCCTATGTGTGTGTGATGCCTGTGGGTTATTTCTGTCCAATATTACCATGCAGTATTTAACGATATTTCACATGCTGAATATCTGACATTGATTGGTATATAGAGCTGTTACTGAATTCAACTTGCTCAACTCTAGCAAGCTAGAGAAGTCTAGGTCAGGTTCAACTTCAACTTCTTTGAAACATTTTCCGGTACAATACTCCATAGAAAGATTTCTTAGGTAACAGAGGAGCTTTGAGCTCCTATTACCAGCCAGGACTCCAGCATCTCAGCCTTCTCCATAGAAGCAGCTTTTATAAGTGCATGGCTTAGTTTCATCAGTCCTGTTCAGCCCATCACATTCTAGAATGACAAATGATTGTTACATGTGTTTATATGAAGTTACATATTACATGTGTCCATCTCCATGGTGTCTGGAGAGGACAGATGATTCTGTGTTTAACGTCTCTGGATGTTTCCATTCCCAGGGCCCACAGGACAGTTTGCAGCAAGTGCACATGTGATGCACAGACGTGCATCCATGATTTTCAAAAACTTCCCGTGGCTCTCTACACAGAAGTGGTTTGCAGAACATATCTTAGGCAATACTTTAGCTATATTCTGACTTCTTTTGAATTCTGCTAGTTCTATGAACTAGTCTACAAAAGATTTACCCTTCTTTCTCTTGGTATTTACAGATTCATAAGTAACATTACTTGTAGGACGAACAAACATAACTGCCCCATTTTTCTCTGTTTAGTCTTTTATCACAGATGCCAAAACCTAATTTCATCCTCTTGAGACACCTTATGAGTGTATTATACAAGATTAAAAGTCATTTTTCCATTAATCACATGGACGCTTATGGATTGTCAGTTCCCATAGCCCCTTATCTTCTATGGAGGCCTATTTCTTGCAGCTTGGGATTTGGAGATGATCTCTCAAAAAAAGGTAAGGGCACTTGTTCTCTGCCTTTGGAAACAAAGTCTCCATTGTGATCCAGGAATTGGGCATACCTTGGACAGATCATTGCTGTTAATGGAACCCTTGAATTGCATTCTTCTTTCTTTCTTTCTTTCTTTCTTTCTTTCTTTCTTTCTTTCTTTCTTTCTTTCTTTCTTTCTTTCTTTCTTTCTTTCTTCCTTTCTTCCTTTCTTCCTTTCTTCCTTTCTTCCTTCCTTCTTCCTTCCTTCCTTCCTTCCTTCTTTCTTTCTTTCTTTCTTTCTTTCTTTCTTTCTTTCTTTTTGGTTTTTTGAGACAGGGATTCTCTGTGCAGTTTTTGTGTCTGTCCTTGAACTCGCTCTGTAGACCAGGCTGGCCTCGAACTCACAGATCCACCTGGCTCTGCCTCCCCAGTGCTGGGATTAAAGGCATGCACCACCACGCCCAGCTTGAGTTGCATTCTTGTGAGGTGGAAGAGGAATTGGTCTATTTCAGAGAGCTTTGGGAAGGGAAATAGTAAATGTGGATTGAAAGGAAGTGAATCATTCCTTTCTTAATTGGGATTGAGAATCTGATGTGCCTGAACCATAGAGATGAGAAAAGAGATGTGTGCTGGGGTTCAACAAACTAATATTCAGGACTGTGTATAAATATGGAACAATACATAGACTTGGACAAATATTCAAAAGTAGTTTTCTTATCCTAGGGAATGACATTTATTCCCAGCTACTCTGGTCTTTAGTCCCACTTATGTGTGGATTGAACATATGGGCACCAAGGCTCTACACACAGTGCATTCTGTTGGCTGTTTATAGCTCAGTCAGCAAAATCTTGTCTATCAGCTCCTATGCCAGTCAGCTTTTCATTTGGATAACTACATATTGTAAGGATTCACTTATAAAAATTAACATTGATATTATTAAAGTATTTAAAATTATTTTTGTGTTATTAATGTTCTGATTGAATGTAAGTTTGTATATTCCAACCTTGCCTAGTGCCCCTGGATGTCAGAAGAAAGCTTTGGATTCTTTGGAATTAAAGTCACATACAGCTGTGAGCTACTATGAGGTCCTGAGAATCCAAACTGGATCCTCTAGACTCTCAACCAGTGCTCTTATCTACTGAGCCATAATTCTAGCACAAAATGTTTATTTTAATTTGTATGAAGCATGAATGAAATGTTTATTTTTTTATTTTACAGTAAGTTTTATGTTGCCTGCATATAAGTTTGGGCCCTTGGAAGCAATACAGCATTGGATCTCATGGAACTGGAGTTCCAGATGGTTGTGATCCAAAACACGGGTGCTGGGAGCAAGATCAGGGTCCTCTGAGACAGCTGTCAGTAGTCACAACTTCTGAGCCAGTGCTCCACACAACAGTTCATGTTAACTTGTGTTGTTGATGTTTCAGATTTATTATTGATATGCTTTCTTTATTTAGATAGCCTGAGCGTAACACTTTATGTGTGGGGGAAAATTCCTGAGAGAATATACTCATCTGCTAGGAAAAAAGCAGAATGAGAGACAGCCAGAGAGGAAGATGGGGTCCTATATTCCCTCTAATGTCACAGCAGCATGATCCATTTGCCTCATAGTTTGGCTTATCTATTAAAACTTAATTCCCAGTAGAAGAGCCTGAAAGATTAAGTCATTAATATATAAGCCTCCTGAGGAAATCTGTACCGAACAAATCAGACATGATGGCTTTAAGCAAAGAAAGGGTACAAAGTTCAGTAGGAACAGATATATGGGAAGAGTTCTAGGAGTGGAATATGATCAAAACATTTTGTACTAAATTCAGAAAACTGAGAAAATAGAAATAAATAGTAAACCCTTAATGTACAAATGCAGACTTACACGACAGTTTCTCTTGTTTTGTGTTAAAATGACAGGCAAAACCTTTATATGGGAGCAAGGGTATATTTCACCCAGTAGATTCCAGGGATAAGGCCCATAGGAAGGAAGTCATGGTCATGTGACTCACAATGGGACAGTATAGCATGAGGAATAGCTTACTCACCTAGGACTCTAGTTGGCTTGGGCTATGCACAAGCCCCCTTTAAACTATTCAACTACCAAGCTACTGGCAATATAAAATCCAAGCCTGTGTTAAGCTGGATGTTCAATCCAAATGGAGCAACAAAATCTGTTTTTTCACTTCTAACAACTATTAATGCTTCTCCCATTATGGACAAGTCTATTCAGATATCTTCGTTTATGTGTTCAGGTATGAAAGCAAAGAGCAAGACCATTCTGAACTATTTGCATATGAAATACAGCAGTCATCTGAGTGTGATCTTCCTGATAGTCATTTCTTTCCTATCTTGTGCAAGACTGGTCATAAAATTAGGTGCATCCTGGGAAGGAACATAAGTGATTAGTAAAGATGACTTAACTCCACCATCTCAATCAAAAGACAATTAAGGATCCAGTATTGTTCAGCTTAGCAAGTGCCTTACTTTGTGACTGTTGCTGGGATGAAACACTGACAAAATTAAGTTTATGGAGGAAAGGATTCCCTTCATGATCCACTTCCAGTGAGCAGTCAGTTACTGAGAAATGGCAGGGCTCCCACTGAAGCAGAGCAGGAACTGGAGGCTAGAGCTGAAGCAGAGGGTGTGCAGGAGTTTTGCTTACTGCCTTGCCCTATTTCCCTTTCTCAGAAAGCTTTCTTACATAACCCAGGATCAATAGCTCAGGGATGGCACCATCCTGGCGATCTGGGCCCTACTAATTTATTTGTTAATCAGGACAGTGTCCCATAGACTTCCCAACGCTATAGGTCAATCTACGGAGGTATCTTCTCAATTCAGATTCCCTCTTCTCAGATATCTCTACATGATTTGCTACCCCTGAAACCAACTTCTTCTCTTAGTTACTTTCTATTGCTTTGGTATAAACCATGGCCAAGGCAACTTCTAGAAGCATGTGTTTATTTGGGGCTTCAAGATTAGAATCCTCACAATCACAGCAGAGGAGCATGGCCACAGGCAAACAGAGCAACGCAAACAGGAAGCTGAGAGCTGGAGGATCTTACCTTGGACAGCAAACATGAAGTAGAGAGAGTGACCGGAAATGGCTCAGGGCTTTTGAAACCCTAAATTCCAACCAATGACGTACTTCCTCCAGGAACCCAAAACACCTAAACCACCCAAATGGTGTCAAAAAGAGGACATCAAGTTTTGAGATACCTGAACTTAGAGGGGCATCGCATTCAAACCACTGCAACCAAACTCCTTCTCCTTTTCATCTCAAAACAAACAAACAAACAAACAAACAAACAAAACCAAGGGGTAATCATGGTACCTGTAAAGTCACTAATTCAATTCATTCCCAGTTCCTCTTGGCAGCATATCAGTTCTGAAATGTCTGTTTGCTTCCTAGTAATTTCTTTTTCTTTGCAATATGTATGAAATTTTAACCAAATATTTTAGTAAGATGCAAAGACCCTAGAATCTCCATTCCAGACAGAGATCTTGGAGAACAGCAGTGTGTTTGTAAAAAGAAATGAAAGCCAGTGCTTAGGTGATTTCATCATTATTTATTCTTTTAGTCAATCTGGGACATGCATCAATGGATTTGGGAAGACTTACCTCCTCATTTAAGGCTGTCTGGAAATACAGACATACCTGGAGGTTTTGTGTGTGTGTGTGTGTGTGTGTGTGTGTGTGTGTGTGTGTGTGTGCAAGGTAAATCACAATTTAGTTAGGTTAACAGTAAGAAATTTCCAGGGGGAGAGATACATGTCTCAGGTGTTAATAGGACTCTTGCTGGGGACCTGAGTTGGGTTTCTATCACCCATGTCTGGTGCTCTACAACTGCCTGAAATCTAGGCCTCAAGCATCTGACCACCTTTTCTAGTTTCCATGGCCATCAAGTACTCACAGGGCATATAACAACACACACACACACACACACACACACACACACACACACACAGAGAGAGAGAGAGAGAGAGAGAGAGAGAGAGAGAGAGAGGCACACATGCATGCACCATTAAGAAGAAACATAAAACATTAGTCATTGCAGTGATATTGAAACTTTTTCTATATTATAATGTATTATACTGATTGTATAATTAAATACACGTTCATAATATTCTTAGTCATTCATGGGTTCATATCTGTTTGGAGTAACTGCTATTCTCTTCATAATTCTGGATTTCAAGTTTTTCTTCCTTTCAGGACTCTGATGTCAAATTTGATCAATAGTTGTTGCCATTCAAAATCAGGTAGATTGTTAACACAAGTAATTCACTGTGTAGAGTTGAGATGAGGTTCATAGTTGATTTTCTTGGCTTGATAATATTTATCTCATTGACTTGAGGAAATACACAGAAAAACTCATTTTATCTGAATTTATGTGACTTTATAATCTAACAATCTTTGTATCAAGATGACATTTTATGTTTCATTTAGCAGTGAGCAATAGAACAACTTCCACATCCAGTACCATTGAAGGTCATAGTGTTCTACAGAACCAAAAACTGGAGGATGATGACTGAGTCAGCATCTGGGTTGGCCAAGCTATCTTCCTGCCCATGATTGTCTCAGTAACTGGAGACATGAGTCCCCAGAACTCCATTGGGCTACATCCTTCACTTTCTATATTATTCCACTGAAAACTAGTGTTGGAAACCACTTACAGCATTTAACAGAATTTGTTTGAATCTTCTGGTTTTGTCCAGAAATGAGAATTCCTTTTTAAAAGATATTGAGCATGTCACCATCAACCAGTGGAGAAACTCAAAGTGATGTTTTTAGAGTATGAACTTGAGCCATGAGTAAGAACTTCTCAGGTTCCAACTCAATCCATTTGAAGGTTTCCTTCTACCTCACACTTACCCATAGTTTAAAAAACTTTATTATATGACATTCCTTCTGTTCTTCTATTTTATCATATTTGTTACAAATAGTTTCACTTGCTATATTTTATGCTGTATATTACATATTCTTTTCTGTTATAGTAAATGTCATCCAATAACTTGATTGCTTAGACTCCAGTGTGTCTGTTTCATGATTCTCCATAGTCTTTGGAGGATGCCGTCTGGCAGTCTTCTCCTCTCCCTCAGTTACTAAGGATGTGCAGTTATGTGGCAGAGCCACTAGAACCACTGTATTAGTCTTTTCTTCTGAACTCCCATCACCTGAATGAATTTCTCAAACTGTATTTATCTGTAATTCCTTCAAGTTTCATACTTAGTTCAGTAGCTCTGACAACACTGTTTGCAAAAGTAATATCTTGGTATTCTTAATTGAAGGCAATCTTATATTTTATGCTTGAAATAAGGAAAGTATTTCCAGTCTGAGCTCAAAACTTTAAATAGTTAATATGAGTACTTATTTGTTTTGTTAGTATCTCCAGCCTCCTCACAACTTCATCAAGTAGGTGTCATTTAATAGTTTTTGAAAGATCACCACTAATTATTTCACAGAATTTACCTGAGATACTCATCGATACCACTTTTTCCAGATACTTTTTATCCCTTTGAAAGTCATTGCATGGTTATCACACAAGCATAAAGGTAAATGGAATTTACCTTTATGGGAATCTGGAATTACAAAGCAGACAGCTCATAGAGCACATGGCTGTAGAGATACAAACACAAAGAGTTGTTAATGTTCTGTTGCCAGGGAGAGAAACCTGACCCTTCTGATAATGCCACTTTCACCACCAACAGGGATTAGAGAGCCAGTGTCTCCAACAGCAGGGAGGGTCCAGCTACTGCTTCCAGCAGCAGGAAATGCTGCAGAATAAGCAGGGCTTTGAAATCCTCAGATATTCAGAGATGTTCTCAGAAGGTGAGCCTCGAATTGTTAGATCAGATCACGATGGTCATTATCACCACAATAATCGAAATTATTATCAAAATTATCATTATCATAAACATCACCAACTTCATCATCATCATCATCACCATCATCACCATCATCATCATCATCATCATCATCATCCATCATCTGCACTGAGACTTGGGTCACACCATAGACTTTAGATTGGATCTTTTCTGAAGTATGAGGTCCATTGTTAAGCACTTTGCATAGAACATTTCATTTGGTAAGTTTTAACCTAATTTTAGAGATAGGAAAATTACCTTTTTTGAGTCAGAAGTAACAGAATCTTCAACACAATTAGAATTTAGGGTATTGCGTAAATAGCAATCCATCCAACTTTGTGTGTGTGTGTGTGTGTTCTAGAGGGGGAAATGATGAAAACAGCACTTTTGTATGAAGTTAATGAAATACAAAAATATTACTATCAGCTCTCAAATATTTTTGTTCATGTGCATATACGTATATGTGTATATATGATATAACAAATTTCTATCACCCATGATAAAGTTTTATTAGAATGTGAAATGTAGATAGTATTTCTCAATGTGTCCCCAGATATATCAAACTTGCTGTCAAACTCACTAAATACTTGTTGAAAAAAAGAATAAATTCTCAGATATTAGCTAATCTCAGAAATTATGTTACTGTAAATTCAAGAATATCTGTTTAATAAAAGGGTATGTGTGGAGAAAAGTAGGAGTTCAGACACTGACCACCAAAGTTACAGTCTATTTGTGGTTCAGAGCCATGACATACTGATGTGGATTAGACAACTAAATGATCATTTTGATAACTGTCACTTAGGAGAATATTGTCATGAAGTCTGGACATACTTAATTTAATGAAGATATCATTTATCCTCTATTATTTTTAAATTTTTTGACATTATAATTTAATTACAACATTTCTCCCATTTCATTCCCCTAGATCCTTCCATATGCCCCTCACCACTCTCCTTAACATTCATGGCCACTTTTTTCACTAAGTGTTATTGCATGCATGTATGTATATGTATATGTATATGTATATGTATATGTATATATATATGTATATATATATATATATAAACTGTTAAGTCAGGATAAAGTTACTTTTATGTATGTTTTCAGGGATGATTGTTTGGTACAGAACAACCAAGTGATATGTTCTTCCCTGGGGATGACCACCTATTACCTCTCCCAGCTTTCCTCAGTTGCCTATGTTTCTTTGTGTAGAGTTCAGCCCTCAGGGACTTTTCCCCATTCAGTTTCTCGTGTACATGGGTGTTATCCTTGTTCAGCTAACATGTGGGCAGTCATGTCGATGAGGCTTTATGGGTAAGGCTCAGGGAACATTGCAGAAGAGAGGGAGAAGAGTGTAAAAACCAAAGGATCAGGAAGTTTTCTGTGAGACTGTTTTCCTAGTAGTATCAGAAGCTTTACAAATTTTATCAGGCTGAAAAAGGATAGAATCAAAATTGTATTTTATAGGCTGTTCATTTTTACTATATTAATCCTACCAATTCTTGAGCATGGGAGAATATTTTCATCTTCTGTCATCTTCTTCAACTTCTTTCCTCAATGTCTTAAAGTTTTGGTCATACAAGTCTTTCACTTCTCTGAGTCACCCCAAGATAGTTTGGATTTTTGAGCTGATTGTGAAGAATGGTGGTGTTTCCCTGACTTCTTTTCAGAAAGTTTGTTGTTTGTGTACAGGTAGGTTACTGATTAGTGTGTGTTTATTTTATATCCTGCTACTTGCTGAAAGAGTTTACCAGCTGCGAGTTTCTTGGTGGAATTTTAGGCTCACAAATGTATACTATCATATAATCTGCAAATAAAGATACTTTGACTTTTTCATTTCTAACTTGTATTCCACAAGTCAAACAGACTCCAGGTTTTTCACTCGGTACAGACACCACCAAGGCAGCTCACCCTTCTTGTGACAGCTTGGCCTTGGCATTTCAATGGGGGATTGTGTTGAGTGTTAACTGACATTGGAAGACACAGCCCACTGTGGTGGCACCATTCTCTAGGCCTGAACACTGAGACTGAAGAAAGCTAGCAGGCAGGCAGGCAGTGTGGGTGCACTTGTTCCTCTCTGCTCTTGACTGTGGACGTTATGAGACCAGCTGACTCATGTTCCTGCTTCTGTGACTTCTCTGCAGTGATGAACCCCTTCTCCCTGAAGTTGTTTCTCTGGTCAGGGCATTTTATTAACAACAGATGTGAAAATGGGACAGGAAATAATGAGCACAGCTTTGGGTTCCTCCAGCAAGTGGAAATGACCACATGTCCTACATGACTCCAAGTTTCCTATCGACCAGACATTGGAAAAGCACACATATTTACCTTTGAAGTCTGGTCTTCACTGCCATCATCAACTATCACCTCGGAAGTGAAGGTAGGGTCTTGTTTCTGCAAGAAGCAAAAATAACATCAAAATCTGGCAAAATTATGATAGAGATTAATAAAGATATAACAGTATTCTTAAATTGTCTTTAACATGTATATGTATGTGTATGTGTGTATGTGTGTGTGGGATGATCATGGTGTACATATGAGGTCAGAGGACTACTTGTGGGGGTCATCTCTCTCCTACCATGTGAATCACAGGGATCAAACTCAGATGTTCAAGCTTGACAGCAGCGGTCTTTACCCAGTAAGCCACCTTGCCAGCCTGTAAAACTATAATTTAAAACATTTTTCTCTCAAATTTATTTTTAATACTGTGTGTGTGTGTGTATGTGTGTGTGTGTGTGTGTGTGTGTGTGTGTGTGTGTGTGTGTAGAACTAAACAGAGAATTCTCAACAGAGGAAACTCAAATGGCTGAAAGACATTTAAGGAATTGCTCAACATCCCTAATCATCAGGGAAATGCAAATCAAAATGACTCTGAGATACCACCTTATGCCTGTCAGTATGGCTAAGATCAAAAACACTGAAGACAGCTTATGCTGGAGAGGATGTGGAGCTAGGGGAACTCTCCTCCACTGCTGGTGGGAATGCAAGCTTGTACAACCACTTTGGAAATCAATACGGCGCTTTCTTAGAAAATTGGGAATCAATCTCCCCCAAGATCCCGCTATACCACTCTTGGGCATATATCCAAGGAATGCTCAATCATACCACAAGGGCACTTGCTCAGCTATGTTCGTATCAGCATTGTTTGTAATAGCCAGAACCTGGAAACAGCCTATATGCCCTTCAACTGAAGAATGGATAAATAAAATGTGGTACATATACACAATGGAATACTACTCAGCAGAGAAAAACAATGATATCATGAGGTTTGCAGGCAAATGGATCTAGAAAAAAATCATCCTGAGTGAGGTAACCCAGACTCAGAAAGACAAACATGGTATGTACTCATTCATAGGAGGATACTAGATGTAAAACAAAGATGACTAGACTGCTACTCACAACTCCAGGGAGGCTACCTGGAAAACAGGACCCCAAGAAAGACACAGGGATCACCCAATGACAGAGAAATGGATGAGATCTACACAAACAACATGGATGTGAGTGGGGGTAATGAAGGGCAAGGGTCGAGGGAAAGAGAGCTTAGGGGAGCGGGAGATCCCAGCTGGATCAAGAACAGAGAGGGAGAACAAGGAATAAAAGACCATGATAAATGAAGACCACATGAGAATAGGAAGAAGCAAAGTGCTAGAGAGGTCCACAGAAATCCACAAAGATACCTCCACAATAGACTACTGGCAGTGGTCGAGAGAAAGCCCGGACTGACCTACTCTGGTGATAGGATGGCCAAACACCCTAATTGTCATGCTAGAAACCCCATCCAATGACTGAGGGAACCAGATGCAGAGATCCACAGCCAGGCCCCAAGTGGAGCTCCAGGAGTCCAATTGGCGAGAAAGAGGAGGGTTTGTATGAGCGAAAATTGTTGAGACCAAGGTTGGATAAAACACAGGGACAAATAGCCAAACTAATGGAAACACACGAACTACGAACCAATAGCTGAGGAGCCCCCAACTGGATCAGGCCCTCTAGATAAGTGAGACAGTTGATTAGCTTGATCTGTTTGGGAGGCATCCAGGCAGTGGGACTGGGACCTGTGTTCAGTGCATGAGCTGGCTGTTTGAAACCTGGGGCTTATGCAGGGACACTTGGCTCAGCCTGGGAGGAGGGGACTGGACTTGCCTGGACTGAATCTACCAGGTTGAACTCAATCCTCAGTGAAGTCTTTGCCCTGGAGGAGATGGGAATGGGGGGTGGGCTGGGGGGAAGGTGGGGGGGGAGAACAAGGGAATCCATGGCTGATATGTAAAATTAAATTAAATTATAAAAACAAACAAACAAACAAACAAACAAAACAAAACAAACAAAAAGACTCCAGTGGCTCTCAATACATGAATCTATGTGGTGATATTTTATTTGTGCTGAAATGTGGTGATGTTTTATTTGTTCTTTGATAAATAAAGCTTGCCTGGAGATCAGGGGGAAAAGGCCAGCCATTTTAAGTAAACAAAGGTAGCATATGCCCTTAATCCAATCACTTAGCAAGCAGGGTCTCTGTGTGTTCAAGGCCACACTAGGCAACAGAGCCAAGTCTGATGACACATGCCTTTAATCCCAGTACCAACCATAGAGACCTGGAAGTCTGTACAGACAGAAAGTGTCAAGGAAGTGAGGTAGCTGGGCTAAGAGCCAATGAGAGGGCAGAAAAGCAAGGCATATGATGACATGGGTAGACAGGAAGTAGCTTGTATTTGGAAGCTGCAGAGTTGGTGAGTTAAGGTTGGCTGGTTGCTTTTCCTATTTCCCTGATCTCTAAGGCTTTCACCCCTATATTTGGCTTCATGTTTTTTATTTAAGAAGACCATTTAGAAATTCATCTACATTTGGTGCCCCATGTTGGGTGCCATTTGTAGCTGAAAGTTTTCCTGTGTCCTGCCCAGTCTGTAGCCGCTCAGACCCAAGTAAACACACAGAGGCTTATATCAACTAAAACTGCTCAGCCATTAACTCAGGCTAACTACTGACTAGCTTTTACATGTAAACTCAGTCCATTACTGTTAATCTATATGTCACCACATGTTCTGTGGCTTTACCTGTATACCATTACATGCTGCTCCCTGGATGGCGGGATGGCGTCTCCTGACTCAGCCTTCCTCTTCCCAGAATTCTCCTGTCTGCTTATCCCATCTATACTTCCTGCCTGGCTACTGGCAATCAGCGTTTTATTAAACCAGGGTACAAAAGCATTATTCCACAGCAGGGAGGCTTGTGACCCTTTACAGCCACCTGGCAGAGACACTGAGGGCAACTGAGGCAAGGAGGTGACAGGAAGCCTGTCACTCAGAGCTGCTGTAGTTAGAGGAGAGTGCACCATGAGGAGAAACCCCCTGTGAAAGCAGAGACAACAAGACACAGTGACTCTTCTCTCCCCAGGACAAACAGCCACAGGACCTGTCTGCAAAGAGGGCATATCACCGAACCTTTAAGTGGTTGTGCCAATGACCACTATGAAGTGCTCCAAGTTTCATTACTTGTGATGGAAACCATCTGCTTAAACCCCAGCACACTGTGTGTAAACATTTCACGTAGTGGGTAGCTGTTCCAGCTTTGACCTGGAAGTACTAACCCCAGTGAGGCTTCTGGTAACTGTCATGCCTACCGATGGCCTGCCCCTGAGGCAGAGCTGAGATGGGAGCCCTTAAAACCCGAGATCCAGATTTGCTGGCTGACTTGGTTCCTGGTGATCCTGGATGCTGGATGGTAGACTGAGCAGAGTTCTCCAGAGAACCCAGCTGGACTGCACCTCACCTCTCCTGGATCCTGTAACCAACCCCTTTACTAGCTGTAAGTTAGCCCCCCCTCCCCCAAATAAACCTCCTTTTTAACTACGTGGAGTTGCCTTAATATTTCCCCTATTAATTTTATTCTGGCTACACATTAATTACAATCTGGCCAGCTCTTGAGGAGTTTTTATGTCTTCTCTGCCTGTCTTCCATAGCCACACTGTTTTCTCCTTCCAGGTGAGCCCCGCTCTTCCATAGTTTTTGAAACACCAACAATAAAGAGAGTTCCATGGTGATGGTGGTTGGAGTTGACAGAGATGAGTTTTTAGAGGAGCTTTAGAGTCTCAGACATTAGACATGTCTCCAAGGACCGAATGAGTCACAGAAGACAGGATGCAGGCAGCTTTCTGTTGGTGACGTATTTAAAGCCTTTCTGCATCCAGGTTTGAGTATTTTAAGTATGAAGTAAAAGGGAATGGAGTAAAAATATCCAGGAATGTGCTGGGAGATGGCTCAGTGGGTAAAGCACTTGCTGTACAGGCATGAAGACCTGAGTTTGAATCCCCAGAACTCACATAAAGCCAGGCACAGTAGTGTGTCCGTAATGCCAGTGTGCTTATGGTGAGGTGGCAGGCAGCAGCAGGTGAGCCCTGAGGAGCTCGAGGACAGCCAACCTGTAGAAACAGTGAACAGCAGCAATCACAGGGAAGAGACCCTGTCTCTAACAAGACGGAAAGTGAAGACCAGCACTGGAGTTGGAGCTGCCCTCTGACTTCTGCATGTATACCATGGCATGTGCATGACTGTAAACACACACATGCACATACACACACACACACACACACACGTACACACATATTACACACATTGTAGACGAATTTCTAAATAGTCATTAAAAAGAAATACAGAGCCAAATACAGGTGCAATAGCCAAAGAGATCAGAGAAATAGTGAATAGCCACGACTAGCCTTAGCTTACCACCACGCTGTAGCTTCCCCAGAGAGAGCTTCTTCCTGTCTAACCTGCACTTTTATTGCCTTCCTGTTCTGCCTTCTCATTGGCTCTTAGCCCAGACACATCACTTCTTCGTCACTGCCTGTCTATACAGACCTCCAGGTCTCTATGGTTGGTACTGGGATTAAAGGCTCATGTCACCACACTTGGCTGTGTCCTTGAACACACAGAGACTCTGCCTGCCATGTGATTGGATTAGGGGCATGTGCTACCACCGCCTGACTTCTGTTTATGGTTGACTATGACCTCTGATCTCCAGGCAAACTTTATTAACATACAAATAAAATCACATTTCAGCACATAAAATATCACCACAACACATACACAAAGATATATATATATATATATATATATATATATATATATATATATATATATATATATATATATATATGTATGTCAAGGTCAAATTCCAATTAAAAATGGCAAATTGAATATGTCCATTTAATATCATTTCTCCCACAAATCCTATTAAAACAGCAATGAAAAAAGTTTGAATCATAAACCCACAAGTTAAAAAAGAATGAAGATAAGATGAAAACAACCTTTGGAAGCTGGAACACTAAAAGAAGGAGTGGTAGGCAACTTCAACATCGTCAAGAAGGCTAAATCCTGTGCTGGAAGAGTAGAAAGGTGAGAAAAGAACTGGTAGCCCAAGTGTTATTTATTATACCGTGCTGTTTACCATGCGAGAAAAGCTACGAGGCACAACAAACTCACTGTAAGAGTTTATTAGGGGAAGGGAACATGCTTAGGCCTATGGAAAGGGAAGGGGGAAGGGTGGGCAGGATCCGCTTTTATGGATTCCATCCCTGTGCGCATGTGGGCTCACAGAGCTATGCCATGCATGTGCATAGATTACATGATCACACTGCGCACGGATACATAGGAAGTAAGGCCCCCAATGACTAAGTGTCTTGCCAGCGCATGCATGGTCATGGCGGAGTGGCTAGGAATTCTATCACCAAGATCTCTGAAAGTCTCTCTCTCTCTCTCTCTCTCTCTCTCTCTCTCTCTCTCTCTCTCTCTCTCTCTCTCTCTCTCTCTCTGTGTGTGTGTGTGTGTGTGTGTGTGTGTGTGTGTGTGTAATTAAGACAAGACTGAAAGTACTTTAAAGATGTATTTGAAAGCTGGATCTGCTGTCACAGATTTACATTGCCAGCACCTGTCGAGGCAGGAGCGTAAGGACTTCACAGATACCCTCAGCTACACAGCAGTTTGAAGCTAGCCTGGGCTGTAAGAAGCTCTTTGTCAGAACAGCAAGACAAAACAAGACGAAAGAAACATTAGACTCCACGATCCTCTCCCCAAACCCAAATGGCTGTTCTTTGCCTTTCCCAGTCTTGGCTGACAGCTGGAGAGCTGCTTAGTGAACACAGCAGACCCTCGGCCACACTCTTGCAGTTCCTATTGTTAGGTGACACACCAGCCCACAATAGAGTGGGACTGATTAACTGTATGTTTTGCTTATTTAACTATGACTCACAAATGTCAACCAGTTTACTTCGATGGCACAGGATAAGGACGGCTCGTGGCGGCTCCACATGCCTGAGACGTCTCATCTGGGAAGCCTTAACTGTCTGCTGCTGGCGGCATCCAGAAGTGTCTCCACACAACGTGTCTGAGAGTTGATGATGCTCACAGTATCCTTAGCTGGGTTAAGTTGGCCGGATGCCCGTGTGTGGGCTTGTGCTCTGTGCTGTGGTCTCTCCGCCTAGGCTGCTTTGGGCTCCTTCAGGGAACGGTGCTGGATTTTAAGCACATGGGTCCACAAGAGCGAGAGAGGTTGTGCAGATTTCTTGCCATAACATCTCTTTTAAGATATTGGGAATTCCAAAAGGTGGATCTAGTTTTTGCTTTTGAATTCTCAGCCCATCCACCCCTTCTCCCTTAAAAGAAATTACGATGTCATCCTGTCTGCCTGGGGATGCCATGTTTCCCAGAGGCTGCTTTGGCTTCATTTTAAGCTCTGATGACTCATCACACAGAACCCCATGTCTCACTTCCAGAATGATTCCTATAGGTGGCTTTGTTCATGTCTCTTGCTCTCAGAGCTCAGCAGAGATGGATTTCCTGCAATGTTTTAAGTTCAGTTTTTGAGTTGGTTACTTTAAGTTTGGCTTATCATTTAGATTGGCATTTGCTGAGTCGTTTAGCCATTTTATATTTAGATTTAAAATTTCTCCATTGTAAGAGAAGAAAGGAGTGTGGGAGGCAGAGGGTCAAGGACACCATGGGAAGGCTCACACAATCAACTAACCTGGACTCATAGGGACTCCAAGAGACAACCAGGGAGCCTGCATGGGACTGACCTAGGCACTCTGCATGTATGTGACAGTCATGTAGCTTGGTCTTCTTGTGGGACTCCTAACAGCAGGAGCAAGGACTGTCTCTGACTCTTTTACTGGCTTTTGTGACCCTACTCCTCATACTGGGTGGCCTTGCCCAACCTTAACACAAGGGGAGGTGTTTGATATGCTGTGTTTTATTGATACTCATGGAAGACCTGCCCTCTCCTGGATGGAGACGGAAGAGGAGGGAATTGGGAGTGGGGGAGAGGGACTGGGAGGGGAGGATGGGGTGTGAGGCTGCAGCTGGGCTATAAAATAAATAGATGAATAAAAAAATTCTCCATTGTAGCATGTTTCTATGGTGTGTGTTTCATGACCAGAGGTCACCTGAGGTTTCTCTGTGTTGGTCAGAGTTTGTCCTGCAGGTAAATGAACTGAGAAAGACACTCTGTTTCTTTGCCCAGCAATAATATAAAACACAATATTTAAGGAATAGATATAAGGGATGTGGGTGTAGCTCACTTGGTAGAATGCTTACCTAGTATGTATGAATCCCTGGGCTCCATCTTTAGCACCGCGCAAACCAGGCATGGTGGTGCATGCCTGTAACCCCAGCACTTGAGGCAGGGAGGTAAGAAGCTCAGAAGTTCAAGGTCATTGTGGCTACATAGTGAGTTGGAGGCCATCTACGATAGACCATCAAAGAGCATTAGTTATCAACACACTATTTCTTTTTTATATAATTTAACTTCTTATTGAAAATACGTTTTTTCATGAAATATGTTCTGATCACAGTTTCCCCTCCGCCCACCTATCCATCCACACCTGTTTTTTCTCACTCTCTTGAAAACAAACAGGCAACTTAAAAAAAAGAATAGGACAAAGCAAACAAACAAACAAAAGGGGGAGTCAAACAAAAAGAAACACGTGATGCATAGACACACATACTTAAACACAGAAGCCCCATAAGAACAAAACTGGAAACCATGATATATAAGCAAAAAATCTGGAAGGTTAAAAAAAATGCTCAAACAAACAGCAAGACTTCCAGGAACGAACACCCATGTGTATTTCCCTTTCCATGTCCTCCGGTAGACAAAGCTCCAGTCTCTCTCAGTCTCTCCCCTTTGTGGTTTTTGTAGAGTCTTTACAAAGTCTTCCTTTAGTCTCTGAGACCCTTACCTCTGCAATTCTTATAGCAATCGCCTTCCATAAGTGGTTCCCCACTGGACTGGTTTTGACTCCCTCTAGCTGCTTGCTCTGATAAATGGGGTCCCCCCTTAAATCAGAACTGTTCCCAGTAGATCTTCCAGACTCTAGCCCGGTTAGGTTTGGCAAAGTCCTAGAAAAGTCGTCATAAATGTAGGACCACCTGTGTACTGAAGAGGGATTGAGTTTGAAACATTGGCTCTGGTAGTGAAGACCGTTACCTGCTCAATGTCTGAATGTTAGGAAGGGGTGTGCCCTCTCTCTATCAAACTCTTCACAAGCATGGAACAGGTTCCTGGCTGGGCCAGACCTTGCACAGGCACTGGGCAAGGACTAGCTAACGCAATGCCAGCTCTCAAAGAGTTCATGGTTGAAGGAAACGGGAATTTGATTCTGTAGACATTTAGAGTGGGGTTCAGTGAGGCTGGTGGGAGTCACAGATGGGGAGATTTGAAAACAGGTGGGGAGGGTTGTTTCAGCCAACACAGTAAGATGTACTCTCTCAGTGTGCTCCTGACTAAGTCCTCTCCCTGCTGAAAGGCAGCAGTCTTAGCAGAGGAATTAGCCGTTTTCTTACTTGGCTCCCCCAGGGAGGGGAAAACAGAGTCTGAAGGTTTGCATTCTTCTTGGAGAAGCAGTATAGGCACTTAAGGTCTCCATCTGTCTTCTGTGTTCCTAAGGACATCTCAGAAAATGGCCAGGGCTTTGCCTCAGCAGAATCGAGCTCTAGCTTTAGAACTGTTCTGTGCTGCATGGAGGGTTAGCCCTCCCACACTTCAGCTCTGGTCTAGAGGTACCTTCTAATGGTTGATACACATCACCAACTCCTTGCTGTTACCACCTTCACTCTGGATTAGGTAAAATAATGTCTTCATTCCTTTTAATTCTATCCTTCAAAGTTTTTTATCCACCAGACCTGTTTCCTCTCAGGCTGAATAAGTCGGTTTGCTGAGGAGTGGAGGGAATTCCCTGATTCCACTCAGAAACTAAGACATGAGGCTTAACTTCACATTACCACTGCTCTGTGTGACACGGGACACTGACCTTATGGTCTGGGAGATGGAAATGGGGTTGAAATAAACCATCTGCAAGTGGACAAATGCTGGGAAGCTGGAGAGGCCCGGAACCTGGGTCTGGCTGAGCGGTAGAGGTGAGGAAGATGTCTCATTAAGTAGAATTCAGTGACTTAATGGGCGAGAGTGCTTGATGCTCAAACCGAGGGCCCGAGTTCAGATCCCACAGCCTAAGTGAAAAGCCGGATGCGGTAGCTACAAGCACCTGTAACCCCAGTGCAGTCAGGGGTGGAGACAGGAGGTTCCAGGGGGCTCACAGGCTGCCAGTCTAGCTCCAGGTTCAGTAAGAGACCCTGTCTCAAGGGAATGAGATGGAGAGGGACAGAGCAGGACACCCGATGTCCTCCTCTGGCCTCCACAGCTACGCACAGATGTGACATGTACATACCCTGCCCCTTGCAAAATAAAAATTTAAAACTAGGCAGAATTCAGCACAAAATGACATGATTGAGAGTTTTTAAAAACCCTGTGAATTATTAAAATATCATGGAAACAAACAAATCTCTTACAATATTTTATGCTTCCACACTGACAGTTGTACCAATTTTTGTTGTTGCTGTTGTGAATGACGGAAACTCATTACAAATTAGGGAAGATTCTGTAAACACCCCCTCAGGTCCTAAGAAGGAGTCTCTATGGATAGAGAGAGAAGCTCAGAAAACTTCCCTGTTCAAACACTCTTTCCACACGTCTGTGAGAGTGTGCGGTGCCACAGCGTTACTGTTTCTTGGTTTGTGAATACAGACAGGGGCTCCCTGCTGGGAAGGGCTAGAGAAGCTGTGCTATTCTGCTGGCCCCATTCACAGTTCTTCCAAAGTTTAATGAATGGAAGCAAGACTGAAATGACAGAATTATAGACTTAAACATAGAGGAGACACGTGATCAAGAGGTCGAGTCTACCCAGGTTTGTACTGCCTTTCTTCCTCTCTGCACTGAGTTTCGTAGGGAAAGGACTCCATCTGCCCTGCATTGCTAACTCCTGGTACACTTGAAGCGAACTATTGCTGTGGTTTGAATGAGAATGGTCCCCATGGGCTAAAATATGTGTGTGCATGGTCCCCAGTTGGAGAACTGTTTGAGAAGAATCAGAAGGTATGGACTTGGTGGAGGAAGTGTGTCACTAGGGGTGGGCTTTGAGGTCCAGTCTCTCTCTCTCTCTGTCTCTCTCTCTGTCTTTCTCTCTGTCTCTCTCTCTCTCTCTCTCCCTCTCTTTCCATGCTATCTTTGAGCTACTTCTCCAGCACCATGCCTGCCTGAGAGCTGCCATGCTCCCCACCATAGTGATAACGGACTAAGCCTCTGAAACGGTAAGCCATCCCCCAGTTTCTTTCCTTTATATGAGTTGCCTTGCTAGGGTGTCTCTTCACAGCACTAGAACAGTGACTAAGACAGCTACCTGAAGGTACTTCATGACTTGAGGGAAACTAGACATGGAGCGACGTGACGTGGAGAGGGAGAGGGTGGGGATGCTGAGACAAGAATGAGGAGACGTTCTTTTTCTAGATGGCCCTGGCAAAGCAGTGAGTGAAGGAAAAAGCTAGCTTTTATTGGACACTAACTGTATGCCTGGCACTTGTAATATTTTTATATACTACAGTGGTAAATTACTTCTAAAATTTCTAAGACATATACTGTCCCTGATTAGCAATATCTCTGAAGTTTGAGTACTTTACTTCAAAGAGGAAAAAAAAAACAGAAAAATAATTTGCTAGACTGTCATTTGTGATAAAAAATGAACAATTTTTGAAACAGTTATAATTTAAAACAATTTAATATAAATGCATCCTACATATACCCTTTGCATTTTATACAAATACATTTTGCAAGTCAGTTGAAGAAAGCAATATATTCCTATCACTGTTTTCCATAGTCTAAAGCATCTGCATGTACCCAAAAAGAAAATGAATAACATGTTCTGTAAAACCCCAAAACTTCAGGCGCATAAGCAAGCATACAAAAACATTCTATTTAGTTTTCCACATGATGAGATTCAGGATTTGCAGCGCTCACTCATCACCTTAGAACTGCAGAGAAAAGCATGGTTTTTAATCCTTTGGAAATGCTTCAGGAAGAGCTGCCATCCTTGAAGCTGACATAATTGCATCTGCAGAACCAGAGGAGGAGGCCATGTAGTTGCTCTGCCGAGGAGTTGGCCCTGCACCAACTCTTCTCCAAGCCCCTCCCCGTATGTCGCAGCATCTCCGTGATATGCAAGGTCTTCACAATGTCTCCTGGATGACATCATTCAGGTCACTCATCAGTTTCCTTTCCTTCTGTCTGCAAGCCATGGTGACATCACCCAGAAGCCACCTTCAGCCCAGGAGCGCCTTCTCACCATTACCCATTAAAAAACAGCCCTTACCGAAGTCCTTGGTGAGGAACGAGAGATGAGAAAGGGCCAGTGTCTTTCTCATTGCAGTGATAAACACACTGACAGAAGCCATGTGAGGGACAGGGGGTTGGTTTCGGCTCATAGTCTAAGGGTGTGGTTGGCCATGGCAGGGAAGTCAAGACAAGCCGAGCCTGAAGCAGATGGGCACATCACATCCATAACCAGGAACAGTGTGAAAAATGTGCTCAGTTTTCTCCCTTTTGTACAGTCCAGGATCCCAGCCCAGGGAATGGAGCCATCCAGAGTGAACAAGTCCTCCCACCTGGATTACATTAATCAAGATATCCCCTTTAGTTCCACCCGGAGGCCTGTCTCTCAGGTGGTTCTAAATCTTACCAAGTTGATGACTGAGAGGGAAATGGTGGGGATGGGGTGGGGATGTTTAACATACAGTAGACATTTGAATAAAAACTTACAAAGTAAATATTTTTCAAATCCCTCAGTAAATAATTTTCTTTCATTTTTATCCTAAACAAGGTATGATTATTTATTTATTGGAGAGCTCCTATTAGATTTTTAGATTAGTGTACACAATAATGGATGTGCTGGCTGGGTTTTATATCAACTTGACATAAGCTGGGGTCATCTGGGAAGAAGGAATCTTAGTTGAGAAAATGCCTCCTCGGATTTGCCTGTAGGCAAGTAAGTCTGTGGGGCATTTTCTTGATTGATGATAGATGTGGGAAGGCCCAGCCCATTGTGGGTGGTACCACCCCTGGGATGATGGTCCTGGATTCAACAGGAAAGCAGACTGAACAGGCCTTGGAGCACAAGCCAGTAAGCAGCGTCCTTCCCTAGCCTCTGCATCAGCTCTGCCTCCAAGGTAGCTGGGAGCCTTGCAGGACAGTCTGGGATCAGCGTATGATCCCTTGTCCAATAGGTTTCCTCAGGGCAAGGCACTGGTGGAAACAGACTCTCACTTGACAAGGACCAGTAGTCCATGGGACAGTGTAGGAATTTGCGAAATTCGTGTGTCTTGCAGGCTCTTTTCTCCCTTATTATACTTTTGGCAGTTTTCAGTTTTAGTTTGTCAGTCACACATGCAAAAACTATAATTTTCCCTTTCTCCAATATTTTTTTCTAAGTTTCAGTGGAGGGCTAATGTTTCTCAAATCTCTTATCTGGAATTACTAACTACAACTCCTAATCCTGGGAACTTTCCTGACACAGTAGAAACAGTTAGGTACATATGAGAAAACAACACTTGGAACATTAACCATGTCTCACAGTTCTGGAAAAGAGAGTAAGACATGCACACACAGAATAGGGAAAAGGTTTCAGGAATATGCATAGTGCCAACTATTGAGAGTAAGTTCCCTAGACACCAAAAATACAGAATCAATGTAGTACCTAGTATGTTCCAATGGGGAAAAAGTACAATGTAAAATATGGGACAGATAGATCCATCTTTACCATACATAGGAGCTTATATTGGTGGAAGAAGTGTGGTAGAGTGAGATGGGGAAAGACTGCCTTATTGAAATCTGCCTTTTATAGAGAGATTGAGACGTGGGACCCTCTTGTCGAAAAGGGAATTTTATAAAAGTGGAAGACATGAAAGACTTGTTTGAATATTGTTGTCCTTAAAGCATTATACCCATGTCTATTACTTTTAAACTTTGTAACCACAAGCAGCTGCCAGCTGACATAAGTGCCACGAGAGCAGGATGTGTCTGGCTGGATATTTAGTCTGCAAAAACGCTGACCTCTATGTCTAGAATAAGGTTATGCACGGGATTGGGAAGGTGTATTTTGGGAAGCATAAAGGGGAAAAATAGGGGCTTTCATAACGGTTACAATGTATTCCTTAAATTAGAATGTATTTCTTAAAGTCAAAAATAGGAGCCAATAATAAAGCTGTTCATGTAACCCTGGTAAGAGAAACTCTGTTTAAATATAAATAAAGATGGCTTGAGCTATTTGGGGCTACTTGAGTGCAATCCACTTGGTGGTCAGAAGTTTTCCTTGTGCCAACGCCCCTTTCCTGTCTCAGGACCTAAACTTGGACAAAGCAGGACCACGGCACAGGGTCTGGCCTTGAGTTTCTGCCCTGACTTCCCTGGATGATGGACTACAAGACGTAAGCTGAAATAAACCCTTTCCTCCCTGAGCTGTTTTTGGTCATGGTGTTTTATCACAACAATAGGAACCCTAACTAATTCAGTGCACTTCATTGTGACATTTTCATGTATCTATATCATTGGGCTCTGTTTATATTCTTTTACTTCTCCCAACAACTGGCATACAGATAAGGAAACTGAAATGCAAAAGGATTTAAATACAGTCAGTTTTCCTATAATCACAGTTAGATTAGGAACTAGAGTTAAGTTGGTATTTAATCATAGTCTGTCTGACTCTAAAACTACATTCTCCTGATGTCACCATCCTACGGGTTTTCTCTCACAGTGTAAGAGAATGCTGGGGACAAGAGACCTCTTGATTTACACACTACAGCACAACAAAGATGTCCTGTCTTCATTTTCTTCTTCCAAGTGTGTGTGTGTGCACATGCTCAGAGAACAGCCTCAGAGGTCAGTCCTCATCTTCCCTTCTGTTTGGGTCTCACTGCTACTATTCACTCCAGGCCAACTGGTCCATGACCTTCCAGGAATTTTCCTGTCTCTATCCCTCCCTTCACCACAGACTTCGAGGTTACAGATATGCACATGCTACCTCCTCTGGCTTTATGGGAATCTGGTGATCTGAGATCCAGTCCTCACGCTTGTGAGGCAGCAAACACTATCCATCTTCTCAACCTCTGTCTTCATTTTCCATAATTCAATATAATTTCTATGATAGACCTCATTGTGTGAAAGAACTCTCATGTTTTTAAGGTTTGGAATTAATTTTACCTAGGTTTACCTTTAGTCTATCACTCTTCTACATGTTGACATACTGTTTACCTAGTGCGCCTGTTGAAGTTCTTTCTAACATACAGTTAACACACTTCTTGAAAATTAGACCTCTGTAGCTGTGTGTTTATTTCTGAATCCTCTTGTATTTTGTTGATTTTTTTGTGTCTGTTTTTTGTGCCAATACCATGCTGTTTTTGTTACTATGTCTCTGTAGTACAATTTGAGAAAAGGTGTCGTGCTGCCTAGAACATTGCTCGTTATGCTTAGGATTTCTTGGGCCATTTGGAATCCTTTCATATGATTTTGGGGGTTTTATAGTTCTGTAAAGAATGGAATGGAGTTTTGATGGGAATTGTGTTGAAACTGTGACTTTGTTTTTGGTAACACCAGTTCTTCCAATTTGTGAGTACAAGAAGTCCTTCCATCCTCTGATGTCCAGAAATTTTCATGCCAGTCTCCCACCTCTGACTAGGTGTTTATTTGCTTGTTGGAGCTATTAACTGGATTTTCCCCTTGATTTTTTTTCTTGGCAAATTCATTATTGGTATCTATAGAAAAGCTGCTGATTTATCCACGTTGGTTTTGTATCCTAACACTTTACTAAACGTGTTTATTAGTTCTCAGAGTTTTCTGGTGGAGTCTTAGGGTCTCATGCATTGAAGCTTGTCACCAGCAAAGTAGGCATACTTTGACTTTTCCCTTTCCTATTTGTACCCTTTTTATTTCTTTTTGTTCCAGAGGTAAAAACTCTCAATCCAGATAATAATGTCTGCTAGTTTCTGTGGTCCCTTCCAAGCTCTTGGAGAACTTAGGGTGTTTTTGGAGACATCTAGTTCTTGGCTGTTCTGTTAACACTAGCCCACTCAGCCATCATCATGTCCATTCTTGGGTCTTGCCCAGCACTCTTCAATCACATGAGAAAATGCCCTGCATGCCTAACAATTTGCTGCCTTCTTCCTCGTTGACACATGGTCTCCATCCACGAACTCTAGTCATTGCTTAGGACCCCCTATCTCCCATGATCACACTTGGCTTTGGAAATCTCTGAGGCTCTCTAAGGCCGTCTCCACCCTAGCCTGCTGTGAAGATGCCTTTGCTCTCTGTTCCCATCTTCCGATCTGAGGGTTCTGTCCTTCTTACTAGATGACAAATAAAAGCAGGGATTGTGTTAAATTGCCTTCCTACTCTCTTGCTTGTTTGTGGGCCTGGTAGACGCCTGATGGGTGAGTGTCAGCCCATCCTACCTTGCTCTGTACTTGGCATTAGTTACTTTTCTCATAGTTGCAATCAAAAGTCTGATGGGAAGCAGCCTAAGGCAAGACAGGCTTATCTTGATTCACAATTCCATCGTGATGCAGAAGGCATGGTGACGAGAGTGTGAGGAAGCAGAGTGAGGAGGGGAAGTGTGGCTGGCCTCAAGGCCTGCCCCAGTTGCCCACTTCCTCCAGGTAAACCCCACGTCAAGGCCCATTACAGCTGGAGACAAAGTCTTCAAACATGTGTGGCCCTCACTGCAGTTCAGGGTCTTGTGTCTTACATCATCGGTGTGCACTGGTGACTATGTATGAGCCTTAAAAGCTGGACACAGACCACACCCTCTCTCTCCGCTCTGCTCTCTCTCCACCCCCTCCTCCCCAGGCCTAGTCACCTCTACCTCACCCGTTTCCTCCTAATAAAGCTCTGAAAACTAACACTGGATCCCGTCATGACTGCGCAGCACCACCAGTGCCGTTTATATCCTTTCATTGGTGCCGTAACTCGGATAGGAAATTCTGCTCACTCAGTGTCCGGGGCTGAGCACTGTTGGAAACCCATACCGAGGACCTGCAACTGCCCGCTACACTCTTTCATTTGCTCAGCCACAGGACCACTCTGCATATACCACATGTGCCGCCAAGATTGGTGAGTTCCCCCACCGTTTCCTGCGACGGCAGCCTGAGCTATATTCCTCACGCCAGACCCCCAGGGGGTCCTCAGGCTGCACTGACACCAACTCATTCTCTCTCTTGATGAAGAGGTCAATGCTGTCGGACCCCCTGGGGATCCTTGTGCTGCATATGCTCCCAGCCCTTACTCTTCTCTTGATGAAGCAGGGAGTAACCCATGCTGATTCATAGATGCTTCTCCAACCTGGGGGATGCCTGGGACTGGAGTCTGATCCCGTTTCATTATTTTAATTTTTTATTTTTCTCTCTCGGCACTGCAGCCATGGGACATAAAGGCAGATACCAGTAAATTCAGCTGTTTCAACCCCAATATTTCACTGGAATTATCTAACTTCTGTCAGCAAATGGGCAAATGAAAAGAGTTACCTTATCCCCAAGCTTTCTACTGAAACTCTGAACCCTTCTCCTTCTCCATGTCTGATTCTTTCTCTGCCATGTGTAACCACTTCTGTCTATCTGACTTCCACTCTCCAGTATAAGGCGGGACACTTCTGCCCAACCCTGGCTCTCACCTTAACTCACCTTAACTTCCCCCACTCGTTCTCAAACTGCTCTGAGAAGCACAGATGGATGGTTCTGAAAGCAGGCTGGATCCATGCAAATAAGTTTACAGTAATCAGGATGGCTCTTTAGCCAGAGATCAGTTCACACCCTGCCTCTTGGTCTTCCTAAAGCTGTCTTCAAGCCAGTAGACATAAAAAAAAATTCAAGACATAGAGTAAAATTTGTCTCTTGGCCCCCAGACCTCCCTGACATAGGGCTAAAAATTAACCATCTGGAGAACAAGGCTCCTGACCCCAAAGGCAGAAGTTTTAGCTGTGGCATTTAAGATATACCAGGGGAGAGATTAAAAAAAAAAAGCCCAAGAACAGAATTGCCAAGTGCTGGTACAAAGCCGCTGGGTCCCTGTTTTAAGTGTGGGGGGAGCAGGGGAAAGGGGAGGTAAAAAAAAAAAAAAAAAAAAAAAAAAAAAGGCCATGCAGTCTAGTGAATGCCCTGCCAGGCCATCATTTGAGCCTTGTTTAAAGTGCTGCCTAGAAAGACAACCAGTCAGCTGACTGCACTCAGGCACCAAGGAGCAGGGGGACAGAAAGACCTCCAGCAGACCTCTAGGCTTGGCCACAGGCTCCTTCACAAGGAACCCAGAATGCAGCATGGAAGCGATCCATTTCTTTCCTTCTGGACACCAGAGCCACTAACCCAGTCCTGGGAGTTTTGGGATGTCACCTCTCCTCATTTCCCTATTGTCTGGGTAGGGAGGACAGCCTTATCCACCTCACCAGATGTAATTGCACTTTCAGGGTTACTTAAATGGGAAAATATTTTCCAGCTAAGGTAGGAGCTTTCATTTCATTGCTCCCTCCATGTGCCTCACTCCAGACCCACCCACCTGTGCTTCTCCTCCTTATGTACACAGACAGGGCCCTGATCTCTGCCTTGTCCCTAATTCCAAAAGAATGAGTTCTCACCCCACAGGCTTTTCTCTTCCCAGTTACCTCTTCTAATTAACTGATCAGCTTTGGTTACAGGGCCACCATGGAGCTGGAGTACAGGAATCATCAAGTAAGAAACTGTAACAGCTAAAAGGTATTTACACCCCCAGACCCAAAAGTGTCTCAGCTCTGCAAAAACAGAGTTTAATATAACCATCTATTACTGTTAAATGCTCTCAACAATTGATCACCTGTGTCTCCTGGATGCTAAACTAGTAAAGGAAACAGGTAACTTAAATAGTCTGTCTCTGATAAAGCTTAAAAACAAGTTTCAATCTCTCTGTCTCTCTCCTTAACACTAAACAATACAAGCAGAGTACTAAACACTACCATGGTGACCAATTTTCTCATGGCTGCTTCTTAACATGTTCAAAAATTTCCTCAAGCTCCAGAAACCAGCTTAAATCCATCTGGACAGGCCAGATCTACTTCAGATAAGTGCCAACTCCCCTGGTCTGTGAACACTCCAAAGAAAATAAAAACAGTAATGATTCTTTTTTCCTAGGCTTTCTCTGTCTCACCAGCATCCTGTCAGACACAAAAGCAGCCAAAGAGTTCCACAGGGCAGCAGGAGAGCCCACCATCCCAGGACGCCTGTCTGCTTCAGAAGCCCCCTTTCCTATGCCCCCCAAGAGTCAACCGATGCCCACCAAGTCAGCTGGAAGCAGTTTTTCCTATTCACTCACTTTTTTTATAATAAGCAAAAAGTCTGGAATGTTAAGATTCTGCCCTCACTCCAGTTCAGGGTCTTGAGTCTTACATCATCAGTGTACGCTGGCAACTACGTACATGCCTTAAAAGCCGGATGCAGACCCCACCCTCTCTCTGCTCTCTCCACTCTGCTCTCTCTCCCTCTCCCTCCCCCACCTCCCCAGACCTGGTCCCCTCTTCCCCCCCTTTCCCTCCTAATAAAGCTCTGAAAACTAACTCTGGGTCTGTCGTGACTGTGACTTTCCATGCAGTAACCAGCACCTCGCGCCACAACCAGCACCACAACTAGCACTGTTTATCGTCCTTTCAACACGAGCTTAGGAGCACTTCAAACTCAAACCATGACACCTGCTTTCTCCCATCATGTGCCAGTCTGTCTTCAGAGCTCAACCAATGTTCAGTGGGTATGCTACAGAGAAAGAACATGGATTTTAGAGTGTGACTATCTTCTTTTGAGGATTGGATTGTCATATTCCAGGAATTCAGCTGTGCATTCCCTAGGATAATGGCATCCCACTGCCTAAGGGTTTTCTCTGGCCACTGGTGCCAGTTGCTTACCTGTGTCAAAGGAGACACCAGGGTATTAGTGTCCTTCAGCATAGCTTTCTATCAATGACTAACAAGAGTTGGGGAATGCTGAATCCTTTGCATGGCTCCAGGAACCTGACCTGACTGGAGGCAGTGAGGGAATGAAGAGATGAAAACAGACAGGCAGACAGAAAGACAGATGTGGAGAAATAGCTGGGGTCACATGGACTAAACTCTTGGTGGAGAAGTCTTAGCATCCCGGAAGCTCAGCGTGTTTATTATACAGAGTTGCACAGGATTCTAGGGCTCTTTCATGCAGCTGAACAAGGAGGCGGGTAATTATACACAGATAAACAAGAGGGTGGGTTATTATACACAGATAAACAAGGGGGCAGGTAATTATACACAGATAAACAAGGGGGCAGGTAATTATATACAGATAAACAAGGGGGCAGGTAATTATACACAGATGAACAAGGGGGCAGGTAATTATACACAGATGAACAAGGGGTGGGTTATTATACACAGATAAACAAGGGGGCAGGTAATTATACACAGATAAACAAGGGGGCAGGTTATTATACACAGATAAACAAGTGGGCAGGTAATTATACACAGATGAACAAGGGGGCAGGTAATTATACACAGATGAACAAGGGGGCAGGTAATTATACACAGATAAACAAGGGGGTGGGTTATTATACACAGATAAACAAGTGGGCAGGTTATTATACACAGATAAACAAGGGGGCAGGTTATTATACACAGATAAACAAGGGGGCAGGTTATTATACACAGATAAACAAGGGGGCAGGTTATTATACACAGATAAGCAAGGGGGTGGGTTATTATACACAGATAAACAAGGGGGTGGATTATTATACACAGATGAACAAGGGGGTGGATTATTATACACAGATGAACAAGGGGGCAGATTATTATACACAGATGAACAAGGGGGCGAGTTATTATACACAGATAAACAAGGGGGCAGATTATTATACACAGATAAACAAGGGGGCGGGTTATTATACACAGATAAACAAGGGGGCAGGTTATTATACACAGATAAACAAGGGGGTGGGTTATTATACACAGATAAACAAGGGGGTGGATTATTATACACAGATGAACATGGGGACAGATTATTATACACAGATGAACAAGGGGGCAGGTTATTATACACAGATGAACAAAGAGGCAAGTTATTATATGCAGATAAACAAAGGGGGCAGGGCTCATGATATACAGCTTGATCAGGGGGTTTAGTTAATCTTGATAGGAGCAGTGTCCATAGGGGAGCAGGCTTCAGGCCATAAATATCCATGAGGAGAAAGCTACAGTGGACATTCTGTTTACACTATCAACAAGCCATTCCTCCACAGGTCTGATGCTAAAGTCTTTGACAGAGCTGGGCCCTGTACCTTCTCTCAGGATTTTGCTCACCCAGGGCTTCTGACAAGTGAATGCATAGCCCAGCTTCCCTGTAGGTAAGATGGGGCAGCTCTGAGGCATGTGCTTGTACTGGGTGTAACTGGTTCCTCCTGGAGATTAAGTCCTAGGTACCAGCAGTGACAGCCCCTTTTTATTCTTCTCTCATCCCTTATTAGTTCCCCTCCAGACAAGCCGTATATATTGAGTCCTTGTCTCAGGGTCCTTTTTGGAGAACACAAGAGACAGAATGGCCAAGCTCCTGACATGCTCTACTGGTTTGGATTGGACTGCTTTAGGAAGTCAGCTGTAGAAGCAGCAGGGAAAGTGTTGAGGAAAGAGGGGATGAGTATAAGGATCACCGTGAGTGAGAATGAATATAAATAGAACGTGCACACAGACACCTTTTGAAGGTCAAATAATCTGAACAGTGGTAAGAATTTTAAGAATTTATTTTTATTTATATGTATGTGTTTGTATTTGTGTGCATGTGTGCCATGTAAGTGCAGGTGCCTGTGAGGGGGCAGGAGAGGGCATCAGATCCCCTGGAGATGGAGCAATAGATAGTTATGATTAGCCAGATGTGGTGCTGGGAACCAAACTTGGATCCTCTGCAAGAGAAGCAAGTGCTCTTAACTGCCATGCATTCTCTCCAGTCCCATCAATGCAAGAACTTTTGCATCTAGATATTCATGAAACAGTTGAGTGTGTGTGTGTGTGTGTGTGTGTATATAAAACAAGTCAAGAGCTTGTTAAGTAAATTATGACAAATGTATCTACTAAATGGAATCATATATGTGCTTTAAATGCACATTTCATAAACATGAAAAATGTGAATAATACAGGCACATCAAAGATATTTTAAAAATCCACCCATGGGAGTAAGGGCCTGCCTCTATACACTGCTGTTCACAGTCCTAAATTCCTGCAGGAGTAAGGGCCTGCCTCTATTCACTGCTGTTCACAGTCCTAAATTTCTGCAGGAGTAAGGGCCTGCCTCTATACACTGCTGTTCACAGTCCTAAATTCCTGCAGGAGGAGTGGTGAAGTCTAAACAGAAGCCTGGACGGGGGTAGAATTGCAGGGTGAGCGTTCAAGCATGCTGAAAGGAACAATACAAACCTGTACACACATCTCAGTGTGAGGAAACAGAATGGAACCAAAGGAGCTGCCCTCCGCACTCACTCTGTCCTCCCACTTCCTGCCACCCAGTCTATCTGCACCCTGCCTGCAATAAAGCAACATCAGGATGTCCACCACTGTGTGTACCACACTAAAGGCTGTGCACATGGGTTAGAGTGTTCCATACATGCTCTGGGAAAGACCTCAGAATCTCTCTGTGGTGGTTCGGAAGAAAATATTTCCCATAGCAAGTGGCACTAATGAGAGGTGTGGCCTTGTTGGAGGAAGTGTGTCACTGTGGGGGCGGGCTTTGAGGTCTCATGCTCAAGCTATGCCCAGTGACACAGTTCACTTCCTGTTGCCTGTGGGTCAAGATGTAGGACTCTCAGCTACTTCTCTTGCACCATGTCTGCCTACACACTATCATGTTCCACCATGGCAATAGTGGACTAAATCTCTGAAACTGTAAGACACCCCAGTTATATGTTTTCCATTATAAGAGTTGCCATGGTCATGGTGTCTCTTCACAGCAATAGAACACTAAGACACTCCCCTGCCTTTTCTTCTTCAAATATAGAAAGCAATGCAACCTGTCTGTGATCCTTTAGGTATCAGGTAGAATTAAATCCCTATTGCTAAATTCAGGGCCTGGAGCACAAAATTGCCCCATTTTGTGTGGTGGAGAAGTGATTATACACTGTGAGACAGTACTGGGGGAGTGCACAATTGCAGGAAGTTAGGAAGAAAGCCTCTCTAGCCCATGCTGTGCCAGCTCCTGGTGTGGTCGCCTGCGAGGTGCCCCTGTTCTCGGCTTGTTTAATTACGTAATGGTGCAAAGGTAGACTGGCCACCGAATAGGGAACAAAGGCCTGGCCTTTCCTCACATTCAAGTCAGTCCTCAGCTAGAACAACACACAAGCCCCAAACAGGAATACAGCTGTGCGAGGCACCTTGCTGTGTACCTGCCCACTAGCACATCCTAGGCCTGAGAAGCTCTGAACTGGGTGAGTGGGCTGGTTTCCATATCCAGCTCTTAGCTATTTCCATTACAGGGAGTTACTCAAGGACTGAATGTTCCCTTTGAACCAGGAAATGAGTGTGTGTTCCCACAGACCCTTGGTCTAGTGTGTGGGGTGTAAAAAGAAGAACATCCTAAGAATTATTCTTCATGTTATTATATCTGCATATCTCCTAGCACATTATTATGCAGAATACTAATGATATGACAAAAATTATCAATAATAACTTGAGACATGAAGTCAGCATTAGAATTGCATAGAATTTCTCTGGTGCACGTTGGGGCATGCCCCGGCCTCCTTCCACTGGCCTTAAGAAGCTCTCTCCATCACAAAATGACCTGTAATCTCCTCTGGGTCTAATTCTCCTCAGACTATAATTCTAAAGCTTTAAGGTTCAATTAAAATCAAATTGAAAATGCATTTTAGGTTTAATGGCTAGATCATCCACTTATGCTAAGAGTGTTAGTACTTCTATGTGCTGTGACCTACACGGCTTGGCTCCAGAATCCCAGAAACCAACTAGAGCCACGAGGGAATGAAGGAAGAACAAATAGACACATACACAGAAAAGCTGGGGCCAGGTGACTGTGCATACTCTACGGAGTGTACCTACTGTGCCACAGCCTGGAACCCGAGCACATTTACTATGCACAAGACAGGGGGAAGGTTGACTAGTCTTGGTAGGAGGTCTCAGGGGGGTTGTCTCAGGCTGTGATCATCCAGGATGAGGAAGCTGAGATGCTGGGTTTTGCACACACTGGTAAATCATTTATAAACACTTGTGTGCACTGTCAACATTCACACTCAGACCACAGGAAAGCTTTGCCATCCCTCTGAGTGTTACCCTAGGGTAAGACTTTGCTACTCCTGTGGGGCTGAGGCATTGAGGTTGTTGACATGGCTGTGCCCATGTCAAACAGAACACATTCATTCAGGACCACCCCGTCTTTGCACATTCATTCAAGGTTTCCTCTGCTCCCTATATCTAGAAGAGATTATTTTAAGTTTTAATTTTTGGAGATGGTATCTCATGTAGTGAAGGCTGACCATGGATTTCTAATCCTGTTGCCTCTGCCTCCCAAGTGCGAGAATTACAGGTGTGTACCATCACACTTGGCAAAACCTATTAGTAATTTATATATATATGTGTGTGTGTGTGTGTGTGTGTGTGTGTGTGTGTGTGTGTGTGTGTTTGTATGTAACTGGAATTGATCACAGGTCATGTGAAAGGAAAGTATTCTACTACCCAGCTATATCCTTAGCCTCTAGAAGATTTTCTTGGTTTTATTTCTTGAGCATAGCTTAGACTTTATACTGAAATTACTTGCTGGCTCATCACTTCAACAATTACTGTCTATCATGTATCAGGCTCTGTGATGGGCACCAAATATTAATATACATTCAAAGAGCTGAGTGAGGAGAAAAACCTGTTGGCTTATCAGAAAAATTAATGAGCGTCCTAACAGTGGACTGCTAGAAGCCATGGAGAACACTCAGGAAATGTGGAAGATGCCTGGGAAAGGAATGTCCAAATAAGGGGCAATAGGGATGGCTTTATCTTTTTCTTCCTTTCTGGAGAATAAATAGGGGAAGATCCTTCTAGAAAAGTGAGGAAACACTGAAAGGATGTTTGGGAAACTTCAAAACATTAAGTGGCATTAGCACACAAAAAGCAAAAGGAGCAGCAGGGGGTGGGGGGCTAAGAGAACCCCAGAGTCCATCTGTCCAGCCGCTGTCTGTTGTCATTCCCACCTCTTCTAAAGCACGGTGAGAGTGGGACCATCAGCCCACTTCTAATACAATGTTTAATTAATTCTTTGAGAATTTTGTGCATGCATACAATGTGTTTGATCAAATCCACTCCTCCCTCCTCCCTCTAACTCCTCCCTCTCCCTACCCCTCCCAGATAAACAAGCTCTTTTCTCTTTTTTGTAATCCACCGAACCCATCTGGTGCCGCCCATACACACGTGGGTGCAGGGCCATTCACTGGAGCATGCTTGACCTACAAGGGGTCACACCCTTAAAGAAAACTACCTCTCCACCCCCCAGCGGCCATCAATAGCTCCTCAGCCAGGGCTGAGGCTCCTATAGACACTGTTTTTATAGATGAGAGTGAGACTCAGGGGTCCCATGACCTGCTGACCTAGCAGGTGCATGAACTGAGGTTTAATCCTGCTGAAACAGTGGTCTCATCGAAGCTGCCCCTGATGTTTCTGTTTAGGAGACGGTGTTAGAACCCCTGGATTTGCAGATGGTTGAGAACCACCATGTGGATTCCAGGAATTGAACCTGGCACCTTCGGGAGTGTGCCCAGTGCTCTTAACCACCGAGCCATCTCTCCAGTCAAGCATTTATGTCCCCAGCGGGTATCTGAGAAAATATCTGTTTTAAATCTAAATATTCTTATGTACAAGGCCAGCAAAGAGAGCTGGTATAGGAATGTGGATGTTTGATGTCACCATTACTCTTTGATCTGTATTAGAAGGAGTACACATCAACCATTATTTCCTCCAGACTCAGTGGTCTGCATTCAGAAGAGTTCTAGGATTAACTTTGAGCCCCAGGAAGTAACTGGCTAGTCACACTACAGCCCCATCAACACCTGGATACGTCCTGCAAGAGCTTCATGGGGTCTGGCCTAAAGAGGGAGTTTTGAGGAAGCTGCTCATTTGGAATTTTAATGTGTTTATTTTAAAAGATGCTTCTGGAGGACTGGAAAGCTCTTACTGGTTGTAGAGGACCAGAGTATGTGACAGTCTTCTGACTTCTGTGGACACATGGACAAACATACACACACACACACACACACACACACACACACACACACACACGTGAGTGCATGCGCACATGCACACATGCACATACATAAATGTGTCTTTAAAAAAGAGATGTCAATCATCTTAACTTCCCTCTCTCCCCTCTCTCCCCTCTCTCCCCTCTCTCCCCTCTCTCCCCTCTCTCTCTCCCCTCTCTCCCCTCTCTCTCTCCCCTCTCTCCCCTCTCTCCCCTCTGACCTTTCGTTCTTCCAGTACCACTGTGTGCTGGGGAGAGCCAGCCTGGTAGAATGGAAACCTCCTTAAACCTGCAATCCAAGAGCCTGAGTCGGGTCACTCAGGACAATGTGGGAGCTTGAGCAAGAATCCATCTCTTTTGAATGACTGATCTGTGCAGCTGAACAGTTCAAAGGACAGACTCGGGTTAGACCTCAGAACTTGAATCCCACCTTTGCTGTTTGCTCCCATGGGTGAGATGCTTCACCCCTGACCTCGGTTTTCCTATCTGTGCATGAGGCAGAGCAGTGCTGCCCTCTTGGGGCTGGAGAGTAGCTGAGATTATTCCTGGGAGGATCTTCAAATAGCGTTGGCTTTTCAGTTTGCCATTGTCGGCTAGTTCTGGCCTTTCTGTCTCACTGAATCCCTGGTGATGATCCCTGGAAAAAGCCATTTTCCCTCCCTCCAGAATTTTTCTATGTTTGAGAAAGACTGGCACTACTTACCAATTTTTTCTGAATTAGACCATCCCTTCCAGAAGCAGTGGGGCTCAAGAGACCCAAGAGACAAATAGATTTTCCATATCAGAGGCAGTTGAGACTTTAGAGGACCCAGGAGCTGCCCACCCTAGGCTTTGAAGCAGGAAATAACTGCTGGGGGAGAAGACCGATCAGACAAGTTGTAGAGAGGAGATTCTCCCACCTCTAGGGATGAGTAGTACAGAGTGCCAGTGGTCCAACTTTTGTGAGTCATCACTCATGTGGGGTGGGCTCTTTTTGTTTTTCCTTTTTGGTTTTTTTCTGAGACAGGGTGTCTCTGTGTAGTTTTGGTGTCTGTCCTGGATCTCGCTCTGTAGACCAGGCTGGCCTTAAACTCACAGAGATCTACCTGGCTCTGCCTCCCAAGTGCTGGGATTAAAGGTATGTGCAACCGCTGCCCGGCTGTTGGGTGGACTCTTGGTAATGCTGTTGCCTTTGAGCGGCTCATACTGCTGGAAGTAACCCCTCAACTACAGTACTGGAAGTCACCCCTCATCCATACTCCTGGAAGTCACCCCTCATCCATAGTCCTGGAAGTAACCCTCATCCAGTCCTGGAAGTCACCCCTCATCCATACTCCTGGAAGTCACCCCTCATCCATAGTCCTGGAAGTCACCCCAGTAAACTCACTGGTTCATCAGTAGGACTCTGTTGATATTGATCCCTATCTAAGGTAAGTAGACATTACCTCTCTCAATAGTGTCACACAACACTGGCATGGACTTCTGTACAATATAATATGCTGGAGTGCATTGTGTCATCATACAGACCTGCAGGAGGCAGGCCTCCACTCCAGCCTTGCTTGGCAAGGCCCATGTGGTAGGTAGAGAGTCCTCTGTGCTGTGGCAGGTTGCTCCGCCTGTAGGGCTACAACAGGTTCTCGACCACCCTAAGGACAGAATGATAGGGACAGGAGGTACAAGGAAATACACCAAGTCTAGATTCTGATCAAGGTGCCACTTTATTTTTCTCCAGGAAGGTTTATATAGTTCCTGCAGGGTGAGGGGAGCAAGAAGCTGTCATCTGCATAAGGTGGGGCAAGCTAAGGATGTTTGTATAGGATGTTTACAGGGTGAAAGGGTCAAGGGCTCTGCCTCAATGTCCTGTTGCTAGGCAACCTGACTGTAAGATGATCTAGTTCTCTGTCTTATCGGGGGTCTGTATTTTTCCACTAACTAGAGATTCTATCCTTGTCCCTGACAGCAGGTGGTCCTGGGTGCCATAAAGAAAACAGAGTGAGCAACTCAGTGAGCAAGCCAGTAAGCAACGCTCCTCCAAGGCCTCTGTTACAGCGCCTGCCTCTTTGAGTTCCTGCCCTGAGTTCCCTGGACGATTGACTGTAAGTTATATGATGAAATAAACCCTTTCCTCCCCAGATTGCTTCAGGGCATGGTGTTTATCACAGCAATAAAAAAACACTAACTAAGACACCTTGAAAATCTTGAGATCAGTTCTGGCTATGCCAATTTTGTAATGGAAAGGTCTTTCTGAAATAATAGAATGGTTAGAAAGTGTCTGGATTATGAAAATAAAGAGCAGGCACTGGGGAGAAGTTCCACAGTAGAGCATGTACATAGCATGTCTAAGGTCCCGGGTTCAACTCCTGATCACAAAGTCAGTGAACAAAAATAGAAGTCAAAATGCTATTTCGTAAGTTTAGGAGTTAGGATATAGACAATGATCTGGACTGTTCCTGTTTAGTTTTCTGTGATAAAACACTGACCAGAAGGGAGGAAATTTCTCATTTGGCTTACAAGTTACAGTCTATCATTGAGGGAAGTCAGGGCAGGAGAAGCAGAGACCATGGAGGAACACTGCTTACTGGCTTGCTCAGCTACCTTCCTTACACAGTTCAAGCCTACTTGTCCTGTGTGTGTGTGTGTGTGTGTGTGTGTGTGTGTGTGTGTGTGTGTGTACATGTGTGTACATGTGTGTACATGTGTGTACATGTGTGTACATGTGTGTGTACCAGGCACCTACCTGGGCTGGGCCCTCCTGCACCAATCAGCAGTTCATAAAATGTCCCCAAATCCGTGGTCATAGGCCAACCTGAGTAATTCTTCTGTTGAGGTTCCCTGTTCCCACATGACTCTAGGTTTGTGTCATGATGACAGCTGAAGCCATGAAATACCTCAGTAAAACACTTTCTCTTCCTCCCAAACTGCCTCCTGTATACATTACACCTTTCAATAGCCATCAGAATTATTGTTTCTTCCACGTAATAAGTTAGGTTATGAGAGGCACAAAAATAGAGTGAGCACTGACCTGCCATGACAAAAATCCCAAGACTGCTTGCTGCCTATGTAGCTCTGGGCTCCTTACCTCTCTAAACCACACTGTCTTCATCTTTGAGATGAAGTACTAACATGTATTGTTCAACATGTTGTTGAATAGTGTACAGTTACTAAATGGGTTAGAAGGAGATTAACTACTGGGTTCCATGTTTGGGAGATGGTAAGTCCTCAAAATGATGCTTAGTACTAAAAATAATGTTACTTTGACCAAACAAATTCCAGATGGTTCTGTAACTTGTAACCATTTTTCACCTCCTGAAAAGCCTCAGCCAGTCCGTGAAGATCCGGGATGACTATCAAGCATTCACTGAGCAGGGCCTGCGTGCATGCGCATGGGAAGATGGGCAGGAGGATGGTCCTGCCTTGCTTGGCTCAGAACTGGAGCAATGAACTAAGCTGACACAGGTAACAACTGCCAGGCACATGCTCCCTCGCTGATAACAGTTGCCTAGCAACCATTTGGAGCCATAACAGAGTGACCAGGAACACAGAGCTTAATTCTTTCAAGCAGAATTTCTTCTTGTTAAACTTTATTTTACTTATAATAGGGAGCATGGGATGTCCTGCGTGTCACAGTGTATGTGTGGAGGTCAAAGGACAATGTTTGGGAGTTAATCCCCTCCTCTCATTGTGGTTTTCTGGAATTGAACTTGGGAGTGTCAGGCTTGCATGTTTACCTGCTGAGCCATCTCACTGGCCCTCAAACAGAATTTCTTGCACAGTACGTAGTGACTTCCTGGCCAGACTGAGCTACTGTCTGTAAAAAACTGTCTCAAAAAAACAAGGGCTGGGGACAGACTTCAGTGGTCAGACATTTGTCTGACGTGCTTAAGGACCTAGGTCTGGAAGAATAACAACAACAAAAGTCTGTCTTAGTCAGAGTCAATGCAAATGTGAAGGCAGAGTGACACACACACCTGGGGTGTGCCAGACCCTGGCGTTACACCCATCTCTGATGTGCGAGACCCCTGGTGTTACACCTGTCTGGGGTGTGTGAGACCCTGGCGTTACACCCGTCTGGGGTGTGCGAGACCCCTGGTGTTACACCCGTCTGGGATGTGCGAGACCCTGGTGTTACACCTGTCTGGGGTGTGCAAGATCCCTGGTGTTACACCTGTCTGGGGTGTGCGAGACCCTGGTGTTACACCTGTCTGGGGTGTGCGAGACCCTGGTGTTACACCTGTCTGGGGTGTGCGAGACCCCTGGTGTTACACCTGTCTGGGGTGTGCGACCCCTGGTGTTACACCTGTCTGGGGTGTGCGAGACCCCAGCGTTACACCCGTCTGGGGTGTGCGAGACCACTGGCATTACATAGAAGTCTTTGGACTTGTGTCAGCCTGCTGACTGCCTTGTGGACTAGTATACTCGCCAGAACATGCCGTGTGAGTAACAGTTGAACAGGGGGCGAGAGTTCGGGCACCAGACAGTCTGGATTGGCCGGATGCAGCAGCTGGTGGTTAAGAAGGCCATGAATGAAGAAGGAGGACTTAGTACCAAGAAAGAATCCCAGGAAAACAATCTCAAGGGCAAAAGCAAAGGCAGTATTCTTGGTTTTGGTAATTCATCTATTCATTCAAAAAAAAATCTCTGACTTTCCTATCAGGCATGGCAGCACACGGGTATAATTCTAGCCAGACATGGTGGCACACGCATGTGATTCTAGCACCCAGAATGTTGTGGTATGAAGACAAGCTTGGAGGAACACTGCTCACTGGCTTGCTCCCCTGGCTTGCTCAGTAGCCTTCCTTTTACAGCCCGAGCCCATTGGCTCCCTCTTGGGAAAGATGTACCAGGCATACAGTCTGGGGCTCCCACATCAGTTAGCAAATATATAAAAATGAGAATGATTCTGTCTTCAAACCAACCAAACAAAAATCTGTATGACTCAGGGGCTGAGGACATAGTTCAGTCAGTAAAGTACTTGCTTTGCAGCACAAGGGGACTGAGCTCCATCCCCAGAAGCTACATGAAAAGTCAGTCAGCTCTGGTGGCACATGCTTGTAATCCCAGTGGGGAGGCAGCAGAGACAGGCAGACTCCTGGGGTTGCTGGCCAGCCAGTCTCACCTTCTCGGCAAGTTCCAGGCCAGTAACAGAACTTGTCCCCAAAGCAACAAACAAGTAACAACAAAAAACGGGAAAAAAGATAACGGGCCAGCCAGTGAGATGGCTCAGTGGGTAGTGAGGTGGCTTGCACCTGCCAGCAACCTGGCACCCTGACTTGATCTCTGGGGCTTAGATGGTGGAAGAAAACTCACTCCGGAACTATCCGCTAACCTCACACACACTGTGGCAGGCATAGCCCCCAAATAAAACAATAAATGTAACAATCTTTTAAAAAGTGGACCAGGCCTGAGGAACAGCATCTGAGGCAGACCTCATGCATATACACGCAGGAACTCTCTCTCTCTCTCTCTCTCTCTCTCTCTCTCTCTCTCTCTCTGTGTGTGTGTGTGTTTGTGTGTGTGTGTGTGTGTGTGTGTGTGTGTGTGTCTTTCTCTCTTGCCTTCATTTCTCTTCAGGTGAAGACGTGATCTTTGGTCATCACAGCATATATGATCCAGCCTTAGGTGACCCAGTGATACAACACATACGGTGTCTGATAGACAGAAGTCTGGACGTCATCGAACCTCATTCAGGCACTGATCCAGCTGCCATGTACTCACTGCATGAACAACACTGTTATGCTACTTAGCCTTCAACACTCCAATCCTCATTTATAATTGGGAAACAAAACACTTCACGGCTTGGTTGTAGGCATTACTGTGGAATGACCTGTGGAACATCCCACTAGTGACTCTTTCTCCACGTGTGGTAGCTCCTCACAGTTGCTAAAGGCTGCCTGTCTCAGCTCCAGAGGAACTCCCACTTCTGGGGAGGGAAGGGAGGCTGGCAGTTTGAACAGCCTCACCTCCACACAGCCCCCATTCTAAGGGTTTAGGGTAGAGTTGGGCACTGTTGCTGGGCCTTAGGGAATGTGGCAGGTGTCCTTGCTTCCTACAGCTACACCTTGGGAACATCTGGGTGTGAGGAGCTGGAAAGGGAACCTCATCACGCACTCCCATCTCATGCAGAGCTCTGGAATTATCTTGGCTGACCTCTTGGCCTCTGGTTTGCATTTTAGATACACAGCCCATGGCTGCTGGCCAAAAATTCAAGGTGCTCAGATGTGTACTCTGTCATGATGATCTTTCTGTCCTTCTGGTCCTACCTGGCCACAGTGGAAATCTTGGCACCACACTGGACCCCAGTTTCAAGTTCATTTTATACTAGCCGACTTCCTGGTTTGCTATTGTCTGTCTGTTGAATGAAACAAAAAGGAGAATGCTGGCATATGCCATGTCTAAAGGATGGTGTTATAAAATGAAAATTTTTTAAATACTTTAGGACCAAATAAACAAACTAACATCAAACAAACACCCACACCAGTAAAAGCTAAATAGAAAAGAAAGGAAGAAGAAAGAAAATCAAATCCAGGTTGGGTAGTAGGCTGTGGTCAGCTCTGCAGCTGACTAGAAATGCTAAGAAGTAAAGTGCAGAAGAGTGTACCTGGAGTGGCTGACTTCTCTGGTGAGGATTGATAATGACCCCTTCCTAGCCTGGGGTAAAAGGCAGCAAGCTAGAGTCTGGATTCCACTGATCATCAGACCTCAGGCAGGGAGCTGTACCCACTGATGCATATGCACCCATATGCTAGTCTGTTAAAGAATGCTTTCTCTGTGTCTCAGTTACCTTTCTTTCCCATGTTGGTGGACTAGTCTATGTCAGAACAAGACACCGTGAGAGTTTGAATGTAAGTGGCCCCCAGAAGCTCATAGGTAGTGGCACTATTAGGAAGTGTGGCCTTGTTGGAGGAAGTGTGTCTCTGTGGAGGTGGGCTTTGAGGTCTCATATATGCTCAACCCATGCCCAGTGCCTCAGTTCATTTCCTGTTGCCTTCGGATCAAGATGTAGAACTCTCAGCTCCTTCTCCAGCACCATGTCTGCCTGCACATTGCCATGCTCCCCACCATGATGATAATGGACTAAACCTCTGAACTATAAGCCACCCCAATTAAATGTTTTCTTTTATAAGAGTTGCCATGGTCATGGTGTCTCTTCACAGCAATAGAAACCCTAACTAAGATAGACATCTAGGTAGTAGCTCTGCTTTTGGTAATCTATGGTGACAGACACATAGTTTTCTAACCTCAGTTCTCCCGTTTGTAAAGAAACACATTCCAAAGGGTTGTTCTCGAGCCTGAGAGACGGATGGGTCCCAGTTCAGTGCTTGCTTCGCTAGCGTGAGGACCTCAGTTTGGACCACTAGCAGCCCTTCACTTGCTGCAGTGTCTGGGACACTCTATTGGTGTTACACTTAATGCAGAGAACCAGGCAAAGCGGAACATACCCATAATTCCTGCAGTGAGGAGGGAGACATGGAGGGATCCCTGCATCTCACCTGACCAACTAGTCTAGTCCAACTGGTGAGCTCCGGGTTCAGTGAGAGACTCTGTGTCAAGACATAAGTGGAGAGCAACTGAGGAAGACACTGTACTACGTGGGCTAGTTTTGTATTTTTATACTTGACACAGCCTAAAGTCATTTTGGAAGAGGAAACCTCAATTACGAAAACGCCCCCTCCCTCCAGACTGACCTGTGGGCCAAGTCTGTGTGGCATTTTCTTGATTGTTGATTGCTGTGGGTGTATCCACCCCACAAGGGTGGTGGCACCTCCAGGCTGGTAGTCCTGGCTGGTATAATAAAGCAGAATAAGCAAGCCATAAGGAGCAAGTCAGTAAGCAGCACTCCTCTGTGGCCTCTGCATCAGCTCCCAGGTTCTCCCAGGAGTTCCTGTCCTGATTTCCCTGGATGATGGACTATCTATAAGCTATGAGCTGAAACAAACCCTGTCCTCCCCAAGTTGCTGTTGGTCATGGTGTTTTATGACAGCAACAGAAAAGTAACTAAGACAACACCAAAGATGAACCTCTGACCTCTGTCTCCACATGCGCAAAGCGCCTGTACACTCTCCCCTTCCTACCACATAGGTACACACGCACAAGTATACAAAACCACAAAGTTTTCTTGAGCACTAAATGTAACACAAATAGAGTGCCTCAGACACCAAAGCAGGAGCACCATCCCTACTTTACATGCAGGAGAACAGATAGCAGAAATCAGGCCCTTTTCATTTCTAAAATAAAGAAAATAGTAAGACCTTGGGAGTCTTCCTAGTTTCGTCTCCGGCTCCCTCATTCCTCACTTTCTGCCAGGGCTTGGCCTCAGGAAACTTAGCTTGGTTGGGAATACATAATCATAGAGGAAAATAGCCATGGATTCAAAGCAGCTTTTCACATGGCCCAGGAAGAGTTGAAGCAAGACATGAAAGAAAAGAGTGTAAACTTATAGAGTCCCGGCATAAAGCACGTGAGAGACTGTCGGCTGGTGAGATGTCTCAGCAAGCCAAAGGCACCTGCCACCAAACCTGAGAGCCTGAGGTCAATCCCTGGGACCCACATGATGGAAGGAGAGAACCAACTCCCACAGGTTATCCTCTGACCTCCACGTGTGCACGGCATACCCTTACACATGCATACACACACAAAATAAATCAAAAACGTGCGGATGATAATGATAAATTAAATCTGTTTATGAAAGTGGTGCCCGAGGAAGGAAGCCACAGTGGGTTCAGTATTTGAGAGTGAGAAGCTAGCAAGGCCACTTCACTCCCGAGATACAGAGCAGGGGAGCAGGGTGGGCGGGCCTGGGGCGGGCCTGGGGCGGGCCTGGGGCGGGCCTGGGGCGGGCCTGGAGGGGTAAACAAAAGGCCCAAGACAAAGCCTGAAGGAATCACTACTTACCAGGCTGTAGGGGGAAAGCCGCAGGGAGGTGACAGTGGGCCTGAGCTCTGAGGGAGCAGAATTTAGAGAGTAGGAGCAGGCGCTCAGAGTGAACACAAGATGCAGGATCTGGATTTGGGAGTAGTCTCTCTTGGGGAGCAAGAAAGATAGGGTATAACAATTGCGAAGTAGTTAGGGATCTGACTGGGGCCTGGACTGCTGAGCCCAGGGGTCTGAACCCCATCCTGACAACTATAGCCAGAAGAACGTTTTTAAATCAGTCATGAGCAGGCATCTTAGGGGGATCATTCTACATTGGTACAGAATCTGGTTTGGAAGGGTAGTGAAGGGAGGGCTGAGCGAATCAACTGTGCAGGGTGGTGAGGGGAGGGCTGAGCCAATGGGGGAAGGGCAGACTCAGAACTCTTATCCTGCAAACACTGGCGGCTGGGATGCTCTCCCTCGTAGTCTTTGAAATGTGTCACCAATCAGCAAGGAAGAACATGGCTCGGGCTAGAAACGTGCATCCAGGGACGGATGGGGTATGGGAACTGCTCTGTGAGGAGACAGAAGACAGGCTTAAAAAAGTGAAATATGTGAGCTGGTGCTTTGACACCTGGTCCCTCTGACTCTCCATTCACACCTTCAGAATGAGTTACTGATTGCGTAGAGTGGTTGTACATTGCATGCTCACTCGGGAAAAGTGGGAGGATGTTTCCTCTTCCTCCCTAAAGACGGCTGGTCAGGGGAAGTGGAGAGGAAATGGGCAGAGTATTAACTTACACCATCATTTCCCTTCCTGGCTTCCCTGTGGAATTAGATTTGACTGACTACCACAAGCCTCAGCCTCCGGGGTAGACAGAGCATGCCATCGCCATGGCTTGCTTTATTATTTGTTTAATCTTGGTTGATTTTCGCCCTCTCGGTCCACAATCCACGAAGTGTTTCCTTTCTGCTGTTGGCTGAGCTTGCCTCTGAAGCTGGTTGGGACTGGCAACAGCTCCCCACTGTTGGGAATTTGCAGTCCAAGCATTTAGCAGCCTGGTGGGATTCAGGCTGGAGGCATGATCCCACTTACATGAAACAGACGTGACAATCGGTCCTTTTCTCATCTCCGAAGTTTCTGTGCAAAGGCCTCTGTGAATTGCCCCAACAGAAGCACAGCTTTCATGTTGGGCAGTTTCTATGTAATAGCCCATTTTTTCCTTGTAGAGTGTCTGCCGCTCTGTAAATGGCCATACCATAACACGGCCATTGTGAGGTGCAGATGTGAAGCTGATTGCCCGCCTTACTCACCAGATGGGGTGCAACACCACAAAGCCTACGTTCCCGCTTTCAGAAGTCACGAACTGTTGAGTGCCATGGAATTCTTGCATATTTACCCGGTTTGTATGTGTGTGTGCGTGCTTGGGTGTACAAGTGTACATGTGTGTGGAGGTCAGAGGTCAACACTGAGTGGCTTCACAGCTGCTGTCTTTATTTTTTGAGCTAGGGTCTTCCACTGAACCTAGAGCTTCCAGATACCCCAGGAATCCCCTTGTCTCTACTTCCTGGGGTTAGGATTACAGGCATGCACTTCCCATCCAACCTTTGACTGGGCACCGAGGAGCTGAACTCAGGTCCTCATGTTCACACAACAAACAGATCACTGGGTGAGCTCTCTCCACCCCTCCAGTGGTGGATTGCAAGCTTGGTCCTGGGCAATGGAAAGCACAACTTGACTCTCCAAGCCAGGGGTTCCATTAGTTTGACCTCAGTGTCTTAGAAGGAAAAGCGACAGAGGTTGCAGGTCACAGCACAGGTCTGAGTTTCCAGCGCCTGAGTGAAAGACTTTCCCTCATTGGTTGGTTTCTAAAACTCAGTGCGTGCCTATGATAGTAATGAGATCCTTGTTGAGCTCAGAGCACTGTGCTGTAAGCTGGAGAAGACAAGCATGGGCCCACTCTCCTGCAAGTGTTTCCTGAGGACACCAGACGCGGGTGACGATGACTGGTAGTCTTGTTCTGGTCTCTCTTCAGACACATGAGTCAAAGCCATACCCTAGCCCCGACTCTCTCACGTGAGCCACGATCACACTTCCCCAGGCTTCCCTCCTACTCCAGGCCCTGCCATTCTTCAGTCTTCCAGGAACAAGGATCCATCATTTCACACTCTCTCACCACCGTGTAAGGTCTACTTCTCTGCCTGTCCAGCTTGCACTCCTTGGTCCCAGTTTAGAAATGACTTACTTGAGGCTGGGAATGTAGTTCAGTGGTAGAGTGCTTGCTAGCATTGGCTTTAGGTACCAAAATGGGGATAGATGCAGGGTATATAGACACACCATGTTTGGCTTTTCATGTGAATACTGGGGACCCAAACTCAGATCCTCATGAACCATCTCATAAATACACACACACACACACACACACACGCACACGCACACGCACACGCACACGCACACGCACACACACACACACACACACACGAACTCACTAACACTCCTTTTGCTCATAACATCCGGGTGATAGAATCTTGCTCAAATCCAGCCCCATCCTTCTCCCTACCTTTCACTGCAAGAAACAACCGTGGTTGAAGCACAGCCCCATGAGCACACAGATGCGCCCCATTCTGCTGAGCTGCGGACATTCCACACTGCCTTTGTGTACTTCTTTATAACTGCTGTCCCTCCCCTTTCTTCAGATCTCCAGCCCTCCTCTGTCCTCCCCCACCCGCCGCCGTTTCACTGGGTCATGCGTTTGGGATGGGTAGGTGCAGACAGCAGTTTCCTCTCCAACTTCTCCTGACTAACGACTGTGTTTCCCTGTGTCTGCCCTGCCTTCTTTCCTGTTGTCTGTCTGGTCTAGTTGGGGTGCTAAAGCCAAGCCTGCCACAGTGCACCAGATTCCATCCCTTCTTGGCCACTGACGATTCTATCTCTGGAATTTTCTCTTTCCTGACCAACAGTTTTCCTTTTTCTGTTACGTACTATGTGCTTCCCAACATCACATAGCAGGCCGAGTCAGGGCTCATCTTAAGCTCCAGCTTGTTCCCGCCTCTGGGCCTTTGCACTGGTTGGATTTCCTCATAATTCATTTGCTCTGCTTCTAAGCCGTGGCACTGTGGCCATTCTTGACACTCACATAAAATAGCGCCCCTCCTCCCACCCAGACACTTCCCTTCCTCCTTCTATTATTCTGTCTTTCCTCAAGGTGTTGCTCTTGTTTTATCCACGGCCAGTCCCTGTCCCTGTTGTGCTGTGAGTTCAGTGGGTTCAGTTTGTGCTGTGAGTTCTTAGTACCTGCCTAAGAGGACCTGTCTGTTAGTGCCTGGACAGAGAAGCCTATTGACCATCCAGGCATAGGTGCATGGGTGAACAGATTTGAAAATGAGCATATGTCTTTACAACTGTTTCCAAGAAGTTAGAAGACCCCCCTGGTGTCAGAAAGGCTCTGGTTAAGTCCAGGCAGCATGGGGTGAACAAGATTTTGACAGGATGAAGAAAGAATATTAAAGTGAGGGAGCAGGTTAAGAATTAAAAATTGAAGAATACAAATACTAATATTTAACATTTACTGAGTGACTAATGCTATGAAATATTGTTTTAAGATGTATTACATTCACTTATGCCATGGAATATTTGTTTAATGATGCAAAGATGTATTGCATTCTTCTATGTTTCATTTGTTTGACTCTGTGAAGCTGTGTTACTTTGCCTGCCTAAAATACCTGATTGGTCTAATAAAGAGCTGAATGGCCAATAGCTAGGCAGGAAAAAGGATAGGTGGGGCTGCCAGGCAGAGAGAATAAATAGAAGAGGGAAAAATGGAGGAGAGGAAGATGCCACGGGCCAGTAATCCTGCAACACAGCCAGCCATGGAGTAAGAAGAAAACCAAGAGCTATAGAACAAAGAAAGGTAAAACCCCATAGGCAAAAGGTAGATGAGATAATTTAAGAAAAGCTGGCTAGAAATAAGCCAAGCTAAGGCCAGGCATTCATAAGAAAGAATAAATCTCCATGTATTTATTTGGGAGCTGGTGGTAGGCCCCCAAAAGAGTAAAATAAAAGCCAACTACAGACTACTACATGCCAATTGTCCTTTACATTATCTATTATTATTCTTACATGTGCTATAATGGAAAGGCAGTAATATGCCCACCCACGAGGAAACTGTCAGAGATTTTAAGAAGCGTCTCTCCCCTCACCTCCCTGCAGTGAGTCACAAGCCATCAGGTAACTGTGTGTTCCCTGCCTTTGGAGCCATTGTTTCTCCTTTTACATTTTTATCATCACCATCACTGGTACTGTGGTTTGGGTTGACTGTCCCCCAGAAGCCCATGTGTGAAAGGCCTGGTCCACAGCCCATGACACCACAAGGAGGTGTGCGACCCTTGGTACTTAGGGAATAGCAGAAGATCACTGAAAGTGTGTTCATAAAGGGGATGCTGGGGGCTCACCCACCCCTCTTCCTCTCCCTTTGCTTGTGTGCCTGCTGGGAAGGACTGGGTCACCACAGTCACCTGTTCATGGTCTGAGTCCTCAAAACTGTGAGCTGAAATAAACCTTCCCCCTTTATAAGCTGATGGTCTCACATCTTTTGTCACAGTGACAGAAAGCTGATGAACACACCAGGAGCAGTCTGGGGCTCTCTACCCATCGTTTTCTCCTCTGCTACATGCTGGGGATGCTGTGAATGTGTTGTTCTGATTGATTGATAAATAAAACGCTGATTGGCCAGTAGCCAGGCAGGAAGTATAGTATAGGTGGGATAAGCAGAGAAGAGAATTCTGGGAACAGGAAGACTGAGTCAGGAGTCGCCAGCCAGACACAGAGGAAGCGAGATGTAAAAGTACCGGTAAGCCACAAGCCCTGTGGCAACTTATAGATTAGTAGAAATGGGTAAATTTAAGATGTAAGAGCTAGTCAATAGTTAGCCTGAGCTAATGGCCAAGCAATTTTAATTAACATGAACTTCTGAGTGATTATTTTATAAGTGGGCTGCGGAACTGCGGGGGCTTGGCGGACCCAGAGAGAAACTTTCCAGCTATAACTACATGACAAATAATATCTCTTGTTGAGCTTTTCCAAGTGGAATGTAATAATTAAGTACATTTACTCTCCAATTTTTCTCCTTAACCTTAGGAAGGTTAAATCTTAAATTTACATTGATAGCAGCACAGGTTCTCAGCATGAGTGCACAAGGCCAAGTCATTTCCCCCGTGACCTTTTTCAGAATGAAACATCTGTCCTTATTTCCTTGCTAAGTCCTAATGGAAGATTCCATCTCTGGAAAAATAGAGCTTCCATTTAAGTTTGAAATCTTCTCTTATGTGGCAAGTCAATGCTGTCTATCCACAACGCTTGGAAGGCAGTGATGTTCCTGCTGTGGATGCCCACAGTGTGTTTATCAGGTTCCCATGGACAAGGTGAACATGATCCAGCAGCTGCAGAGGGCAATTAGATGAGTGTTACTCTATTCTCTCAGAATGCTTCTGGTATGGAACATGAAGAGTCAGAAACTAAAATTAGGTTTTGTTTACCACTAAGATTCCTTGGGCTCCAGAGATGAAAGACATTTTTTTTTTAATATACAAAATTCATTGTCTTCAGAATAAAGCCAAAAACATTCATCAGCTAGCTTTTCCAGAGGAACAAATGACCCTAAAATATCAATTACTTTTGACAATGAAGTATCTTTCTCACTGCTATCAGTTTGTGGGTCTCAGTGGGTCCCTGTGGGTTTAGTGTGGTGTGTTCCGTAGGCCCGGTTCATTGTCTAACTCAGCAGAAGGAGCAGGTTCTCTGAGAAACAACTCTAAGGACAGCAGGTGAAGAACCAGAGAACTGTCAGAAATGTTCTCAATGAGGAGCCTTTTCCTAAAATTCCTGTGGACATACTGGTTTAGTTCTGGTGTTTTCACATGTGCGTGCCACTGTACTTTACTCACAGTCAACCTGCACTACAACCTTCCCATTCCCCCGAGTGCCCCCTCACCCCATCTCCTCCCATGTAGTCCCATTTCTGCTTTCAATGTCTTATGGGTAGATGACAGGTAGATAGACACATGTGTAGATACAGATTCATATTTCTTTTCTTTCTTTTCTTTTTTTTGTTGGGGGGGGGGTCGAGACATGGTTTCTCTGTGTAGCTTTGGAGCCTTTTCCTGGAACACACTCTGTAGCCCAGGTTAGCCTGGAACTCACAAAGATCCGCCTGCCTGCCTCCCGAGTGCTGAGATTAAAGGTGTGAGCCGCCGCTGCCTTCGCCGTCGCCGCCGCCACCACCACCACCACCACCACCCAGCACAGATTCGTTTTTCTAAATCTAGATTCTACATGACAGAAAACACAGTATTAGTCATTCTCACCACTACCTCCCTGTTCTGACTATTCCTATCCTTCCCCCTCAATCCTTCTTCTACTTTCATGACACTTGTGTTTTAATCTAGAATCTGCATATGAAAGAAAGATTGTAATATTTATCATCTTGAGTCTGGCTTATTTGCTTAACATGATTTCCAGTTCCATCTAGCTTTGTGCAAATATCACAAACTTGTTCTTTTTCATGCCTGAATAAAACTCCTCTGAGACAGGACAAGTGGTAACCGAGCGTATACTCACACTCAAAGTTCCATGGCAGTGACTGAAAATGATTTTTGGGCTAGGAGGAAGAGTAAAAAGTTGGAATCACTAGAAAACCACCACACACTCCTTACCCTAACACACAAATTCCTAGTACAGCCATGTTGTCTCCTACGGTCCTTCCTCTTGTCTGCTCTGGTCACATGTTCTGGTCTTTTCCACAAACATCCAGTCCCACATTTCTCCCCACAGCTAGAGTAGCTGGCTTAGACCCCGTCTCTGTTCTTGGCTAGCTTGTGGCCATTTTACTGTGCAGTTACTGCAGTGTTATTGTTGGTTTGCTTGCTTGCTTGTTTGTTTGGAGATAGGTTTTCTCTATGTAGCCTTGGCTGTCCCAAAACTCACTCTGTAGACCAGGCTGGCCTCAAACTCACAGAGCCCCATCTGCTTCTTCCTCCCCAGTGCTGGGATTGAAGGTGTGGTCCACATTGCCTGACCGACTTCAGTGTTCTTATTCATTAAAAGAAAATAAAAAGATATTAGAAGATGTTGTAGTTGAATGAGAAATGTCCCCCATAGGCTCATGTATTTGAAAACTTGACCCCACCTTGGTGGTGCTGTTCGGAGAGGCTAGAGAACCCGTGGAGTCTTGCTGAGGAAGCACATCACTGGAGTGGCCCCACCTCTCTGTCTCCCTCTGTGTTCCTCTCTCTGCTTCCCATTTGGAGATGGGACTGATGACCCTGCTTCCTAGCTCCCAGGTTAGCCCCATGCTCCTGCTGCCCAGCCCTTACCCATCATGATGGACTGTGTCTGCTCTGAAATTATGCCAAGACAAATCCTTCCTTCTCCCGTCAGGGAATTCTATCACAGCAACAGAAAAATGACCAGAAGAAGAAGTTATCAAGAATCGTGAATGGAGCCTGGCATTTTAAAGGACCTCGACAGCATCAGGGCATTTTTTTTTATGCTTAAAAAAGCAAAACCTGGAGCACCGCTTACTTCCTAACAGGTCCTTGGTGGATTGGGGGTGATGATGCAAATGGTCTTGGCGCTGGCTGTTTCATCCGATAGACTCACACCCGGTCCACAACCAGCCTGCTCAGTCACAGCCCATCTGAGCTTCAATAAACCAAATGGGTATTTCGAGCTTCAACGATCCTCCTCCTCACACAGATGTGGGGCCCGGGAAATGCAGACGCCACTAAGTTGGAAGCTGAGGCTCCTGGGTCGTTATCAGCTTCCCTCGAATGTCAAAACCACGAAATGCCCTTTATCAAGTCATCTGCCTCTGCCTTTAAACCTCATTCTTTTCCTCTTCCTACTCGATAACTGTGCTGAACTTCACAGAATGAACTGGAGGGCGGTATGCAGTGACCATATGCAAAGCTGTTCATACAGCTGGGCAGGAGGCCACAGGATTTACCAGACTTCAGGAGCCTCTGTGGAAGTCTAATTTCACTAGGGTTCTCCAGCAGCACAGAATGACCAGAAGAGGGGATATTTAGGAATTGGGGCACATTAAAGGAGAGATCTGACGACCTGAGAATCTGAGGGATGGGCCAGCAGGTTGGAGGCTTGGGGGTCCTGCATGAACTCACTAAGTTTTTTAAATTTACACGTATTATTTATTTATTATTTGTGAGTGTGCATGTGTGTGTGTGTGTGTGTGTGTGTGTGTGTGCCACAGTATGCATGTGGAGGTCAGAGGACAACTTGAAAGGAGTCAGGTCTCTTCTTCCACCATGGAGGGCTCAGGATCAAACTCAGTTCCTCAGGCTTGGCAGTAAGTGCCTTTACCCACTCAGCCATTTTGCTGGCCCTCAAACTCCTTCTCATTAGGAGCCATCCATCAATCTTCATCCTGTGAAAGCTTTCAGCTGATTGGGCAAGGCTATCAATCTTTATTCTGTGAAAGCTTTCAGCTGATTGGACAAGGTTATCATCAACTTTTCTCATTGAAGTGTTAATCTTCTTCTGAAAAAAACCATCACAGAAGCATCCAGAATAACATTTGACTGCATATCTTGCTTGGTATGGTAGCCTGACGTAGATGAGACTCCACTGAAATGTAAAACAAGACATCTCACTGGCATACTCCGAATCACAGGAACTGAGAACAAAAAAGCCATGAGACCATCTTGCCGGTCCTGTTTTGCAGAGAAGGAAACAGATTCAGACATTGCTGGAAACTAATGAGATAGCAGGCCTCCTGATTCTTCCCACAACTACCAGTTTGAGTCTCTGGTTTTAAATTCAGTGTCAGGCAAGATAAATGCTCTTTTATGAAAACTTGACAGGGTCAGATTTAGGTCCTGGTGAGTTGTGTGGCCAACTCAAGGCTGTGCGCAATTAGACCGTTTCCTTCTTCACAAAAATGTGTGAGAATGCAATCTGTGACAGGAACAACACAAGATGGGATCTTCAGGGGCAGTTTTTCACGTGGTTGAAGGGAAATTGCTATTAATTCTGCCTAGACTGATATATACTTCAGATGTTCGGTATAACCTAGTTTGCCCAAGCCACTCACGGAAGACTGTGGAAAATGAATTCTGAGACCAGAAACACTTGTCTTAAATGTGTGAGAAAAAAAATCCCACTTCAGTGGAAAGCTCTGTCTCCAACCCAGCCTTTTGGGTCCTTTGGTTTTGAGTCTCTGAGTCTTTCTTGTCTGTAAATTGTAGGTGGTTCTTGGCGAGGTAAAACAGGTGCTTCTTCACAGTGAGCCGTGGTCCGAGGGAGGGCGGCTCCCCCTGATACCAAGGAAAAGATGGTGGGTACTTCTATTTTAACCTTTTTCCTCCTAAAAATTCAGAGTGCTCTTCTCGCTATGTCTTCTGAGACAGTTAAGCTTACGTGATGGGTACAGCGTTTGCACATAACATGGCCATATTCTCACATATAATTCCAGTCCTCTCCAGATTATTTGTAATAACACTTCATATGGGTGCTATGGGAATAGCTGTTACACTGCACATTGTTTAAGGAATGATGGCGACAGTCTCTGTACAGATGAATTCCAAGTGTTTTTAAGCTAGCCAGCTGAAGCCACGAGTGTTGTTTCTTTCTTTGACTTCTCTTTTAAGCCAGTTAGAACATCTGGTGGGTTCCCTCAATGAATGAGGCAGATGCAATCTTTAACACATATTCATTTTATAATTTTCAGACTGTGATTTGGGATGGGCAGTGGTGGCACATGCCTTCAATCCCAGCACTTGGGAGGCAGAGGCAGGTGGATTTCTATGAGTTTGAAGTCAGCCTTGATGCAGCCATATCTGATGGGAACAGCAAAAATCATAAAGCATTCACAGCTGCTTGACAAAGATCCAGCAAAGCTGAGCCACATGATGGCTGCTGTGCCACCTTTGGTTTTGATCTCCACATGTTGCATGCATGAGGGGCTTTTAATATTTGTACAGTTGGGGGATATTGGATTGATGGGGAATTGCTTATGAATCATTTGTGCTTTCTCCCAGGAGTACTGCTTCTAAGCTTCCCTAGGAAAGTCCTGAACACACACCCCTCCCACTTTTAGGGAGTTATCCTTATCCACTTGAAGGTCTTCCTTACGCCTTGGAAGTTGTGACACACATAAAAAAGCCAGAGTCTCTTTATGAGGCTCTGAGATATTCTTGAAACATCTGCCTCTGTACTTACTCAGGAACAAGATAATCAAAACAAAGTAAACTTAAAAGGTCAACAGATTGGCTAGAGGAGTTGACAACATATAGATTACAAGCCTCTTCCTGCTATACACTCAGGTGATTACATGGCATATACAGCAACAAAGTTAGATTGGCTGGAGATACCTCTGCCCCACATAGGGGCTTATATTGATGGACAAAGAATGGTGTGGAAAGATGATAAAAGAATGAGACATCAGACCTCCCTTTCTTAGAAGTTAGCTCATGCAGAGCCACTGTAGTGTCGTATGACCAAGGAACAACAGAATGCCAGGATTAGACATATAAACAAATCTATAGAGATATAAAATGTAAACATTGTATTATGCCAGAATTTGAATAATGACTGCAGCAGCTTTGGCCTGAGGATTTTTCTTGGGCACTCTGACTACTAAGAGTTAGTAATACACTGCTCAGGACATGGCAATCTGCTGGGGCTGCCTTGGAGTTTTTCTTTCTGTCTAGTGTCCTTGAAGCCACAAGAGCTGTCGGCCTGAGAACGGGCTGTCAAGTGCCTCTAGACTCTTAAAAATCGAGTTATGGGGTTGATGAGTAAAAATGATTGTAAAGGATAACTCTGTTCTGTCATGGCTTATCAATGATGACCAAAAGATATGCAAGAAAAAGCTAAACACGTGTCCGGAAACAAAAATGGTATGATCTATGTTTTCAAACAACATGGATCTATCTCTGCTTACCTAATTCTGCATAAATAAACACTTTGACTGCTAATCAGTCAGGCTGGGAGAGTATTGCCACCATTATTGCCTGGCTCAATCCTCCTCTCACCTACTCCTTACCTCCTTTCAGGAACCTGTCAACCACAGGGGCTGGCCTCTGAAAAACTGAAAAAAAAAAATACAAAAAACAAAACACAAAACAAAACAAACAACTGTGGGTTGGTAAGTTTTTGAGAATTGTCCTTATTTTCATTTTTTAACTAAATTTGTCCTTCAACAGTTTGATACAGGTATCTTCTCTTATTTGCTTCCTGCCCTCATGAACAACCTCTTTCCCCTAAAAACCCTTTCCTATAATCCCCATTCATGTCTTAGTGTATTGCTCTATGACCCACTGAGTTTAACCAGCGCTATCGGTGTGTCCAGAGCTGTAAGACTATCCATTGGAGCCTGGTATGTTTACCAATGGGCACATAGCTGAAAACAACAACACCCCACAACTGCACCCCACACCCAGCATCCACCAATAGCAACAGTTCACCAGGGAGGGTCCCACAAGCCCCTCCCCCATTCTTGACCAACTGTTGACAGTCCCAGCACAGGCCATTGCAGCTGCTGTGAGTTTATAATCACAATGACCCTGTCATGAGCACCCTACAGAGTTTTAGAGTTTCCCCCCTCCCCATCAACAAGCTCTTCTGCAACATTCTCTGAGCTTCAGAGGTAGTAGGAGGCATGTCTTGTTTAAGATTGAGCACTATACCATCACTTATTTTCAAGATCTTCAACAACCACAAGTCTGCATTCATCACCACTCACTGCAAAGAGAAACTTCTTTGATTAAGGCTAAGAATAGCATTTGTCTATGGTTATGAACATATATATTTAGAGGTAGTTGGATATGATATCAGTCTAGCAAAACAACGGCAGTAAGTTCCTACCTGGGTTTATGACCTCCCCAGCCATGGGTTTTTGCACAGGTTAAGAGTAACAAGCACGACTTCCTCTTACAGAGTCATGCCACCATTGTGCCACTGGGCACATCTTGCCTGACAGCTGGTGTTATAGAGGGCGGGCATCACAGCTGGGTAAGGCCCTTCATGCCTCTCTCCCATCCCCAGCAGCTTGCCTAGCACCTTCAGTACCACATACACTAGTCAGCAGTTTTGACTTGCATTTCTCTTATGGTTAGGGATGTTGAACATCCTTTCAACATTAAAAAAAAAATGTTCAATAGCTATTTGTGTCTCTTTTGAGAATGTAGCCTCTTTTTATTGTTTGCTTGCTTCTTTTTCAAGACAATGTCTTATTTAGACTTCTGTTTCTGTGATAAAACACCATGACCAGAAACAACTTGGGGAGGAAAAGTTCTTTTTCAGCTTGCAACTCTTAGGTCACATCCCATCACTGATGGAAGTCCAGTAGAAACTCGAGGGAGGAAGTGGAGGCAGGAACTGAAGCAAAGGCCTGGGGGAGTGCTGCTTACTGACTTGCTCTGCCTCCTTTCCTTTATAGGACAACAGCCTGGAAGTGATCCTGCCCTTCCCACCTCGATTATTAGTCAGGAAAATGCCCCTCAGGCTTTCCCTCAGGCCAACCTGGTGAGGACATTTTTGCCATTGAAGTTCCCTCTTCCCAAAAACTCTAGCTTCCATCAAGTTGACAAAAACAAAACAAAACAAACAAACAAACAAGCAAACAAACAAAAAACTAGGAAAATAGGGTCTCATGTGTCCCACGTTAGCCCTTCTGAGCTTCCTGCCCAACCCCCCAACTGCTGGAATTACAGGTATACATCAGCTTGCCTGCTTAATGCACGCTGGCAATTGGGCCAGGGCTTTAGAGGTGCTAGACAAGCCCTCTACCAATCAAGCTACACCCTCAGCTTCAAATGTCACCTCTCTGTCAGTACCTCAAAAGAATGTTCTGCCAAAGGTGAGCTGCTCCTGTGAAGGCACCCACTCAGCTCCTTCTTGCTACAAATCCTGACATTGAAGAAAGCTCAGTTGAGGTTTCCCAGAGTTCGAAACTAGAGGGTAAATACTAGAAGCAGAAATACAGACTGTAATAAATGAAAATGGGTTGGGACACTAGATTTCTCAACCACTTGGTAAAAAAGGACCTGAGGAGTCAGTCTGTGAAGGGAGAAGGTGGATACAGCAAATGGACAAACAGTGGCAGGAAACTTTTGTCTCTGAGATCCACCCAAATGATCAGTTATCCTCCCAACAAGCTCTTTACAAACCCATACTCATGTACACTCTTAAGTGGGGGATTAGCATTTGGGGCTGGATGTCATCTACTAACGCTCATGGGTGTGGCTGACTGGGCTGAACATCTGGGAAGCGGCCAGAGAACTGTGAGACGTTCTCAAGGTAAAGACCGAAACGTGGGCGAGGAGAGGACTCGAGCAAACCCCCACTCCCACATCATCTCATCACCTCCTGTCCATTCTGCTGTTTAGAGTCACCAAAGCTTGGCAGAATTGTTGGGGAGGGAGAGCAGGGCACGGAGAGATGTGATGTGCACACCCCAAGTGGAAGCCGGGCCCTGCCTCAGCCTTGCCTCATCATCCACAGTCACTAACACATTTCCCTGCTGGGTTTTATCCCTGCCAGGTACTTCTAGATTCTGGTAGCCTGGCTGGAAGTCTGTTGCCATGGCTACCATTTTGCCTTTCCGTAGCATCACCAGAGGCTGCGTGGTTGTCCCCTCCTCTCGTTTGAGGGCCCTGCAGCCTGGGATTTTTAGACAGCGGCAGTTTCCTTCCCCTCCAAACTTTTCCTTTGCTTCTCTGCACTCCTTTGCAGAGTAGGAGAGGAGTTCCCGGGGAAGAGCCTTCGTCTAGCTTCGCTCCTCTTTCTCCTATGGCCGCATCCCTAGCCAACTCCACCAACTCTTCTGGACCATGCAACAATCCCATAAGCAGAATGCATTAGCTTGTCAGAACCAAATGACCCCCAAATGACAATGGTTTACATAACACACATTTATTTCTTGTCAAGACCGGTAGGATGATTAACATTGGTTGTCAGTCTCATGGGATCTAGTATCATCTAGGAGACACATCTCTGCCCATGTCTGTGAGGAAGTTGTAGATTAGGATAACTGAAGCAGGAAGACCCACCCTGAATGTGGGTAGCTCCATCCAGTGGGCTGGGATCCTGGGAGGGATAAAGAGGAGAGCGAAGATGAGTACCAGCAACCATCTCTCTGTTTCCTGAAGATAGGTGCAATGTGGCCAGCTGCCACAAGCTCCGGCTGCCATGAGGGACTGCTCCTTAAAATCACGAGGCAAAACAATCTCCTTCTTCTCTAAGCTGCTGTAGATCGATGACAAAAGCAGTTAATGTAGCTGGGAAGGCAGCTCTTCCAGACGGGGTTTCCAACTGACTGACGGTGACTTTTCTGGGCCAGTCGGACAAGTAGCGCACACCTCATGTAGCTGCTCCATAAGTGTACACACAGAAGCCTGACCACGCCTAAGTGCAGGAGTCTGGGAAATGCAAACCAGGAAGAAAGTGCATGGGGGGTGGGAGGTGCACTGATGCCCAAATAGAAATCCTCCTGCCTCGGTCCCGACCCTGCCATCCTTTGCAGCAGCCACTGTTGCAGAAATGAACTTGCAGAGTCTTGGGACTGGTGAGCAGTAGCGGCATCTCTAAGCTGGGCTTTGTCTGGCTCTGAAATTCCAGCACTTCCTCTAGGTGGCTCCGCTTCCTGGAGCAGCTCTGTCCTTCCATCTGTCCATCCAGCATTCCATCTGTCCTTCCTTCCTCCCTCCTTTTCATGTAAATCCACACTCTCCAGATCGAGCAGGACTCGGGGGGGTGGGGGGAGGTACAATCCACTCTCCTGTCATTAGCCAACTTCAGTCTGCTTGAATTGAGCGTGAGAGTGATTTTTATGTCTCTTCAGCTGCTCTGCGGTGGCTTTTTCCCGGGCCTCCTTCTGCACTTCATGCCCTGTATACTCTCAGTTTTGGAAACCCCAAATTGAGATGAGTGCTACTCCAGATGCCCGAGAGAACAGTCTCTACCCCAACCCTGAGGCCCAGGCCTCTCTCCTAGACACTGCTTGTCTCCTTTACTTCCAAACCTCAGGTCTGTTGGTCGGTACAAGTCACAGGCCAGAGTCCACCTGAAGTAGGCAGCAGCATTGGATGAGGGGTGTGGTGAGGCATGTGTCCATCTTCATTCACACCAGATGTCGACAAAGTTAGTGATGAACACATGCATAGAGCTGGCAACGAAAGCCTGTGACAAGTGTTATCTCAATCTAAATGCTGAAAGGCTTAGGCTGTTTCTAGTTCTGCTTCGGGAATGGGAAAGCCATGATGTCAGAGTCCAGCAGCTTGTCCAGGATGGGACAGAGTAGAGACACAGGCGGGTCCTCTTGGTACTAATCTCTCTGCTCCCACAGACCTCCCCAGCTACTTCCAGCCCCAAGGGACTATGGGTAATATCCCTTTCTGGTTTTCCATGTGTGTTTTTATGTGAAAACTGTGAACAAAACTGCGGGACAGGAGGAGAGGGAAGAAGGGAGGGAGTGAGAGAAGCGGGAGGGAGAGAAGGAAGGAAGACTTTAAAATGGACTGAAGCACACTGGTGTGTGTGTGCTCAAGTGGATGTCAGGAGTCATCCTCGGAGGTGACTCTGAGTTAACAGATGAAGAGAACAGACACAGAGGTGACTGCAGTGGTCTGGCCCAGCTCCCTTACCACAGCACAACAGACTTGTTTAAACCGCAGACACCTGGGCTGGGGAGATGAACCAGTGGTTAAAGCCCAAGTGGAAGACCAGAGTTCAGATCCCGAAGACTCACATAGGACTCACATAGATGTCGGATGCTCTGGGCATACTGACACACACCTTTAACTCCAGTGTTGAGGATGCAGAGGCAGGCAGATCTCTACGAGTCTGAGACCAGCTAGTGCTACATAGTGAGACCTGGTCTCAAATGTAGTGATAAACTAAAAAACAAACAAACAAAAACTGAGTGGATGTGGCTACCCAGCTGTAATTCCAGCCTTGAAAGGAAGGGGACAGGGAATCCCTAAAGCTGAGGACAGTGTTCCTCTCTCTCCGCTTCCTGATTGGAATGTGACCAGCTGCCTCAAGCACCTGCCACCACGTGTCCCCACTACGGTACTCTCTCAAACCACAAGCTGAGGCACACCCCTCCTCCCTTTGGCTGTTCTGCCAGGTATTTAGTCACAGCAAAGGGGACGTAAGTACTTCAAACGCTGGCGCCCTCTGACTGCCACCCCCACTCAGCTCTCATCAGACAGAGGAAGGGAAAGCTTGGCGGTGGTGTGGAGGGTGTAGAAGTCTATAGTTCCCTTACTTCAGAGCTTTTGCCTTCTGCCGCTGCCCACAGAAAATGCTCTGACTAGACAACAGAGGCTCCCTAGCTCTGAGGTGACATGCAATGAAGGGTCAGGGGATGACAGCCTGAAACTACATGATGGAGAAAAATCACCAAGCCAGGCATGGGTTCTGCTGCATCGCATTCTGCATCTTGAGCATTATGGAAAGAATACAAGGATGCCTGAATATTGTCTGATTATGTCCCAAGGAGATTAAGTGTTTCCAGGTCAGCCTAGGGCTGGTCCTCAGCCCGGAAGACCTGCCCCTGGGAAGGGAGCTGTGATTGCTCCTCACTCCACCTGAAAAGCTCTTCCATGCTGACGTGCTTTGGTGAGCTTTGCCACTGCCCATGGCTCATTAGTAGGAACTCTGAGCTGGCACACAGCATAAATCTTAGAACCAAATCGCTTTCCCCCAAGGATAAACTAAGAGGATTTCTGACAAACACCTACAATACATGGCTTAATTACACAAGAAGAGAGCGCTTCATGTGAGGTGTGAATATTTCTAGAGCATGTTTTGAACTTGGTGTCTTTGATCCTGCTCACCTCTGACTGAGCTACATTTTTTGGACCTTTCTGTGTTCTGCCTTTGAACCTTATGTGTCTTGTGTCTTTGAGGACATTTGCTCAAAGGCCATCCAGAATGCGAATGTTGTTTTTCACCTGGTGGGGGTTTGTGTTGAATGACATCATTGTATCAAAAAGTTGTCAGAAAACCTTGTCCTTCTTTCCCAAAGAAGCAGCTGTGAGTAACTGAATCGTGGAGACATAGCTGAAGACCTGGGGAGATGGCTCAGCGGGGAAAGGTGCTTGCATACAAGTCTGGAGACCTGAGTTCGATCCCTTGAACCTGGGTGAAGAATACCAACCCCACAAAGCTGTCCTCTGACCTCCACTGCATACCTTGGCATATGCATGTCCCCCGTGCAGATCACACACACACACACACACACACACACACACACACACACACACACACAATCATAATTTTTAAAAAAGAAGAACTAAGACATCAGTATGTCTGGCTTCAATACGTAGCGTTCAGAGTGTGGGCCTGGAAAGAGCAAATTAAAAATGGGTGATGCTGAGAAAGGCAAGAAGGTTTTTGTTCAGAAGTGTGCCCAATGCCTCGCTGTGGAACAGGGAGGCACAAGTCTCCATGGTCTCTTTGGATGGAAGAAGGGTCAGGCCTCTGGACTCTGACAGAGAAGCCAACAGAACAAGGACATGACTGGGGAGAGGACACACTGGCAGAGAATCCCAAAAATCACATGCCTAGAACAAAAATGATCTTCAATGTGCTTGACTATAGAAAAGACACCTGACAGCTTCCCTTGAAAAGGCTGCTGGTGAGTAATAGAGTCTGCCTGCTTATTACAGAATAAACATCTCACAGCTTTCAGTGTGAACCATGATGTTACCCATACACAAGAATTCAAATCACGGACGCCGAGCGATGTTTTTGTTGGACAGTTCTAGTTTCAGTGAAATTGGCTTCTGTACTGAGAACAGCTTTGTATGATAACAGCTCCAGTTCTGTAGGTCCTGCTGCCGCTCCCTTGCTCGAGATAGGATGGACTTAATTAGTAAGTTCAACTTTCCACAAAGATGGCGGTGCCACTGTTGTTGGTTATTATTATTATTATTATTATTATTAACTCTTTATTCTTTGGGGGCCTGCCACTCAGCTCTCTTATTCTTTCTTATGCTGGGTCTTAGCTTGGCTTGTTTCTAGCCAGCTTTCCTTAACTTAAATTATCCTGTCTACCTTTTGCCTCTGTATATCTTTTCTTTCCTTCTTATTCCATATCTGGCTGTGTGGCTGGGTGGCTGGACCCTAGCATCCTCCTCTCCTCCTTTTCATGCTCCTTTTTTGGCTTCCCCTCTTATGTTCTTCTCATTCTATTTATTTTCTCTGTCTTCCAGCCCTGCCTATCCATCTCCCACCTAGCAGCTATTGGCCATTCATCTCTTTACTAGACCAATCAGGAGTTTTAGGCAGGCAAAGTAACACAGCTTCACAGAGTTAAACAAATGCAACATAAAAGAATGCAGAACATCTTTGCATCATTGAACATATATTCCATAGCATAAACGAATGTAACACATCTTCAACTAATATTCCACAACAAGCCACCTCAAAGCCTGTTGAATAATTTTATACATAGGCTTATATAACTAGGTACATGAATATTTAAACACTAGGAAATTCTCTCACTCTTTCAGAACGAAGCAGAAGACATCTGTGTTTGAACTTGTGTTCTTTGGCCCATCACAAGCAATGGTTGAATATCAGGAAGAATGGTCAATTCTTAATTAGGATCCCCTGTGTCAAAGGATGCTGCCCTTTACTACTGGCAGGCAGTTTAGTTTGGTTTATGGATAATATCAAACAAAGGGTATTTAGCACGTCTCAAAAAATTTAAAAAGAACTATCTGGAAGCGTAGGAAGTGATTTTTTGCTGCTTTTTAAAATGGTGGTTTCAGGTACTGTAGCAGTCAGGAAAGAGAGGGAAGGAAGGAGGGAGGTGGAGGAGGAGGTAGGCATTGTCTTAGGGTCTTCAAGGGACAGGAAAGTAACCTGGTGACCTAGTGGAAGCAGCTGAAAACTCAGGACATGGCAGAGGTTAGTGAGCTGCACTGCTATCCACAGTGTGCCTGGAAATATTAGTACATAGTAAACAGACTAGAGCTGAGAACATGAAGTGAGGAAGAAGTACGATGTATAAGTTTTTACTAGAAGCCGGTCATTGATAATTTGACCTTGTGGGATCCTGGATATTTTTACATTGATTTTTATTAGTTAGCGTTCTGTTACTATAACAAAATACCTGAGGCTGGGTATTTTTTAAGAGGCTTGTTTAGATAGCTGTTTTAGAAGGTGTTGGCTCAATTCTGGTGAGGACACCCTCCCCTGTGTCACTTCATGGTCAGTGATGGGACAAAAGGCACCCATGCCTTCCCTTTGGTGAACCACAGCTGAAGCTGTCTATAATTTGATGACAAAAATGTGCAAATATTCCAAGATCATCCACTCTACTATGCCCAGCATGCTCTTATCCTACGGTAATAGCACCAGTCCATTT